>NC_058370.1:122677500-122977500 GCF_018350175.1 Felis catus
TGTTATTCATTAATTTGCTAATTTATTAAACCACCTAAAAATTACTAGATATCATTCTAAGTGCTGGGGAAACAGCAGCAAACAAATAAAAATTCCTGCTCCAATATAGTGGTAAAGATCAATGCTCTTGAAGAGGAAGGCCAGTGATGCGCTGGTAAATTTTTACCAACCAGGAAAAAAAAAAATCTCTGCGCTGGGTTGTATTACTTGCTGATTTCTGTGGTGCATACTCCTACAATGGCCAATTTTAAGCTATCAAATGTTACAGAGTTGGCAAGAGATGTCTTCAGTCAGCTCTCTTGAGCTTGCACGAGCGATTGCAAAACACTACTGGGAAGACAGACAATATAATAATTCAGCAAGTTATGTAGTATATTGGGAGTTGAGATATGTTACAAAGGATAATTAACACAGTAAATTGGATAGTAGGTTCTAGTGGAGGGGTTCATTTTAATTTTCAATATTCAAACATGTTCAGCCTCACTGACAAGGTGACTTTTGAGTAAAACCTTGTAGGAGGTGAGGAACCTTGCTCTGTGATCAATCTAGAACAAATGTACTCAGGCAGAAATGTGTTGGTCTTTTCAAGAAAGTGTGGCTGGAGTGCACTGGGGAGGAGAGAGAGTAGCAGTGATGAATTCAGAGGGAGAGAGTGGGGTAAGCTCTCAGAGGGCTTGGTAGGCCATGGTCAGGGGTTTTAGCTATTATGATGTAAAATGGGGTATCATTGGAGGATTTTGATGAGTGGGTGACACAATGTAACTTAGTGTTGAAATGATCAATGGAGGTCACTATAGTGATGATGATTCCTGGGATAGTTAGGGTGAAGAGAGAGACAAGTTAATGATGTAGCAATCCAGGAAATAAGTGGTGGCAGCTTCGACCAGGCAATAAGAGTATGAATGGAAAGAATTGGTCAGTTTCTGGGTACACCTGAATTTTGCATGAAGCACATGAAGAAAAGGGTGGAGGCCAATATAGACTGGTCCTTGATGCCATCTAGTTTTAAAAGGCCAGGAATGAGACAAAGAGTAGTCACTGATGCATGAAAACAAACAAACAAACAAAAAACAGCAGAGTTTAATAATTTATAAACCAAGGGAGGGTGTTTCAGGGAGAGAGTGATCAACTCTGCCCAAATCAATGTTAGTCAAATTTATCAACATAATGGTCATTGATGATCTTTGCAAGAACACTGTCAATAGAATGGTGTAATTGAATGCCTGAATGGAGTGAGTTTAAGAGAGACTAGGATAAGAGTTATTAAAACAGTGATTCTAATCAACTCTTTCAAAGAGTTTTGTTAAAAGGGAGCAGAGAAATCAATACAGCTGAGGGATATCAATGTTCAAGAGAAAGCTGTCTTAGTTGTTTCTTTCTAGGATAAAGTATGCTCATATGCTGATGAGAACAACTCTTTAGAGAAGGCAAATTTATGAATTAAGAGAAGAGAAGAGAGAATCACTGGACACTGTCCTTAAATGAAAGAAAGTGGTTGAGATTGTGTACACAATTACAGAACAACACATAACATTTCTATTCTAATATAATAAGCAAAGAAGCTCATTGTGATATCTTTTACCAGATACTTGTGTACAGAGTAGATGTGGTGGCAAGGAGTCTGTACAAATTGAATTCTGATTGCATCACTTTTCTGTATAAAGTAGGACGTAAGATATTCATTCACTCATTCATTCATTCATAGTTGACATACAATATTACATAAGTTTCAGTTGTACAACATAGTGATTTGATAATTTTACACATTATGCTTTGTTCACCACAAGTATAGCTACCAAGTATCTTAATATATCACTATTACAATATCATTGACTATATTCTTTATGCTCTGCAGTTTGTTCCCATGACTCACTCATTTCTATAACAGGAATCCTGTATCTCCCTCTACTCTTCACACATTTTGCTCAACCTTCCATACCTCTCCTCTCTGGTAACCATCAGTTCTCTATATTTATAGTTCTCTTTATGTTTTTTGTTTGTTTATTAATTTATTTGGATTCCATTTATAAGTGGAATCACATGATATTTGTCTTTTTTAGTATGACTCATTTCACTTAGCATAACACCTTCCGGGTCCCTCTCTATTGTCTCAAATGACAAAAATTCACATTTTTCATGGCTATGTAATAGTCCAGTGTGTGTGTGTGTGTGTGTGTGTGTGTGTGTGTGTGTGTGTACCACATTTTTCTTATTCATTCATCTAATAATGGATACTTAAGTTAATTTCACGTCTTGGCTATTGTAAATAATGCTTCTATAAACAAAACAGTCCATGTACCTTTTCAAGTTAGTGTTTACATTTTCCCTGGGTAAATACCCATAGTGAAATTATTGGTTCATATAGTATGTCTAATTTTTATTTTTATTTGTTGAAGAATCTCAAACTGTTTTCCACAGTGGCTGTACCAATTTCCATTCACATCAACAATCACAAATGTTCCTTTTTCTCCATATCCTCCCCAACACTTGTGATTTCTTATCCTAATTTTAACCATTATATTAGATGTGAGATGATATCTCATGTGGCTTTGATTTGCATTTTTCTGATTAGTAGTGATGGTGAGCATCTTTTCTCATGTCTGTTGGCCATGTGCATGTATTTTAAAAAGTTTTTTTTAATCTTTACTTTTGAGGGCAGGGGCGCAGGGCGGAACAGAGAGAGAGGGAGACCCAGAATCTGAAACAGGCTCCAGGCTCTGAGCTGTCAGCACAGAGCCCAATTCAGGGTTCAAACTCACCAACTGTGAGTTCATGACCTGAGCCAAAGTTGGATGCTCAACTGACTGAGCCACCCATGTGCCCCTGTATGTATTCTTTTTTTGAAAAATGTTTGTTCAGGTCCTCTGCCCATGTTTTAATCAGATAATTTGGTGTTTTTTGTTTTGTTTGGTTTGGTTTGGTATTGAGTTGTGTAAGTTCTTTGTATATTCTGAAAAGTAACCCCTTATCAGATATGTCATTTGTAAATATCTTCTCTCATTCAGTAGATTGTCTTTTAGTTTTATTGATGCTTTCGTTTGTTGTGCAGAAACTTTTTATTTTGATGTAGTCCCAATAGTTTAATTTTGCTCTTGTTTTTCTTCCTTTAGGAGACATTTCTAGAAAAATACTGCTATAGCCAATGTCAGAGGAATTATTGCCTGTGTTCTCCTCTAGGATTTTTATGGTTACAGGTCTCACATTTAGGTTTTTTATCCATTTTGAGGTTTTTTTTTATGTATGGTATTAGAAAGTTGTCCAGTTTCATTCTTTTACATTTAGTTCTCCAATTTTCCCAGCACAATTTATTGAAAAGACTATCTTTTCCCTATTGTATATTCTTGCTTCCTTTGTCATAGATCGACATTAGTTAATTAATTAGTCACTCATAGATTTATTTCTGGACCCTCTACTATGGTTCTCTATGTCTGTTTTTATGTGAGTACCATACTGTTTCCATTACTATAGCTTTGTAGTAGATCTTGAAATCTAGAATTGTAATACCTTCAGCTATGTTCTTTCTCAGGTTTGCTCTGGCTATTTTAGGATTTTGTGTTTCTGTACAAATTTTAGTACTATTTTTATAATTTTGTGGAAAAGACTGTTGGTGTTTTGATATAGATTGTGTTGAATCTATAGATTGCTTTAGGTAATATGAACATTTTGACAATATTAATATCTTTACACTTATTTATGTCATCCTCAATTTTTTCATCAATATTTTACATTTTTCAGAGTACAAGTGTTTCATCTCTGGTTCCTAAGTATCTTATTATTTTAGTGCAATTGTAAATGGTGCGTTTTAATTTTTCTTTCTGCAATTTTATTGTTAATGTATAGGAATACTACTGATTTCTGGGTTTTAACATTGTATCCTGCTACTTTACTGAATTCATTTATTACTTGCAGTAATTTTTTTCTATATATAGTATTACATTGTCTAAAAATAGTGACAGTTTAACTTCTTGTTTACCAATATTGATGCCTCTTTTTTTCCTTATCTGATTTCTATGGCTAGGACTTCTAATACTATGTTGAATAAAAGTGGTAAGAGTGGACCTCCTTGGCTTGTTCCTGACTTTAGAGGAATCTCTCAGTTTTTCACCATTAAGTATGATGTTACCTGTGGGTTTTTCATATTTGGTCTTTATTATGTTGAGGTATGTCCCCTCTAATTCCATTTTGGTGAGATTTTTTGATGGATGTGGAAATTGCCATATAGTTTTTCTGCATCTATTGAGATGATCAGAAGATTTTTATCCTTCCTTTTGTTGATGTGGTGTATGACATTGATTGATTGATATATATTGATATATATATAGTGTTTTGTTTGGCTTTCTTTTCTTTCTCTTTATTTTTGGGTATCTGTCATAGATTTTGGGTTTATGGTTACCATTAAGTTCATATATAAGTTCAAACAGAGATGGAGGTAAACCGTAAGAGACTCTTAAATACAGAGAACAAACTGGAGATTGATGGGGGTTGGGGGAGAGGGGAAAATGGGTGATGGGCATTGAGGAGGGCACCTGTTGGGAAGAGCACTGGGTGTTGTATGTCAGCAACGAATCATGGGAATCTACCCCTGAAGCCTAGAGCACACTGAATACACTGCATGCTAGATAACTTGGCAATAAATTACAATTACATTAAAAACAAAAGAAAAAGAAAAAGATTCTTTTTTTAATTCCTCCTTCTCTTCCTTTTTTAATTCCCATCTCCATATTTTATGTGTATATTATCATATTTTGCATCATTTTATTTATATTTTTCTGATGTATGATTATGACCATTTCTTTTCCACTCAAAGTAGTCCCTTTATTTAATTTTTAAAGTTTTTTTTATTTTGATAGAGACAGAGAGAGAGAAAGAGAGAGAGAGAGAGAGAGAAAATGAGAGAATCCCAAGCAGGCTCTGAACTTTCAGTGAAGAACCAGATGCAGGGATGGAACTCACTCACTTTGAGATCATGACCTAAGCTGAAATCAAGAGTTGGAAGCTTAACTGACTGAGCCACCCAGGTGCCCCTCAAAGTAGTCTCTTTAACATTTCTTGTAAGGCTGATTTAGTGATGATAAACTCTTTTATCTTTTGTTTGTCTATGGAACTCTTTACCTCTCCTTCAAATCTGAATTATAACCTTGCTAAGTAGAGTATTCTTAGTTGTAGATTTTTTGTTGTCCTTTCAGCATTTTGAATATATCATGACACTCTTGGCTTGCAAATTTCTGCTGAAAAATCAGCTGATACTGTTATAGGTAACTTTTGTTTTTCTCTTGAGGCTTTTATGATTTTCTCTGACATTTTAATTACTATGTGCCATGGTGTGGACCTCCTTGGGTTCATCTTGTTTGAAATTCTCTGTGCATCTTGGACTTATGTCTACTTCCCTCCCTAGGTTAGGACGTTTTTAGTTATTATTCCTTCAAATAAGTTTTCTACCCCTTTCTCTCTCTCTTCTTCTCGGATGGTACAATGCAAATATTTGTTCACTTGATGATGTCCAAGAGACCTCTTAATCCATCCTCTTTTGAAAACATTCTTGTCTCTTTTTTGCTATTCATGTCATGTTCTTTCCATTACCCTGTCTTCCAGATTGCTGATATGCTCTGCATCCTCTAATCTATTGGTTCTCTCGAGTATGTTTTTTATTTCAGTTATTGTATTTTTCAATTCTGATTCGTTCTTTTTAATATTTTTTGTCTCTTTATTGAAAGTCTCACTGATTTCTTTCATTATTTCTCTAGGCCAGTGAGCATCTTCATGATTATTACTTTGAATTCCTTATCAGGCTTTTGCTTATCTGTTTCATTTTGTTGTTTTCCTGAGGTTTCTTCTTGTTCTTTTGGAGCATATTCCTTTGTCTCCCCATTCTGCTGTGCTTTCTATGTTTGTTTCTGTGGATTAGGTGAAACGGCTACTTCTAAAGTTGAAGGAATGGTCTTGTATATGATGTCCTTTATGCAGACTGTGTGTTCTTGGTAACTTTTGCTGGCTGGCTGGAATTGTGGCTGTATATGCTAGTTATTCTTAAATCTGTGGCATGTCTCCATCTTTATTGCTGTTCTCTTCCCATTCTTTCTATTTTTGGTTGTTGAGTAGCTGTCAGTCAGCACTCAATTCTTCTTCAAGAGGAATTGTTTTAGTAATAGGTGTAATTTGGTGTGTTCTATGGAGGAGTGAGTTCAGAATCTTCCTATGTTGCCATCTTGAGCTGGAACCAGGAAGTAAGATATTTAAACTGGTTAGACAAGTGGATAGAAAAATTGAACAGAAAAGGATTACCAGAAATATATTTACACATATATGGACTCTTGACATGGGAAAAGATAGCACTGAAAATCATTGATCACTGCATTATGGTAATGAGGTCTATGTACTGATTCCATAGAAAAAAAATGGTTATGAAAATGGAATACAATAGCAGAATCAATTAGTACACATTTTGGGTGATTTTCATTTTTATTTAATTTGTATATGTGCATACTCTGTATTCCAACTGTTCCAACTTATGATACATGGCATACAGAATTCTTTTTAATACATACCACGAGATATGACCAAATCATTATATATCAGAATATTTTCAAAATTACCAAAAACTGGAAACAGCTAAAATGTCCATCGGTAGTAAAACAGACAACTGATTTGTGGTATATAAATTATAGATAGAGGGACCCCTGGGTGACTCAGTTGTTTAAGCATGGGATTCTTGATTGCAGCTCAGCTCATGATCTCACAGTTCATGGGTTCTGGCCCCACATTAGGCTCCATGCTGGCTCCTTTAGGCTCAATGCTTGGGATTCTCTCCATTTCTCTGTGTTCCATTTCCACTCACACTGTCTCTTTCTCTTTCAAAATAAATACATAACCATTTAAAAAAATTTAAGCAATAAATTACAGGTAGACACATAAAGATGAATCTTGCAAACATAATCCTGAGTACAAATTTTTAAAATAGTTATTGCATAAGAGTACATATGGTATAAAGTTTAAAAACTAAAAAGTTGGTAAAAGTAAATAAAATACAGTTAGGGATATGCTTATGTGTGGTAAAACTATATAAAATAGTATAAATTTGGGATAGTGGTTATATTTGGGAGGGATAGAAATATGGTTAAGGAGAGGCACATAGGATTCTTCTAAGATGTTACTTTTCTCTCCTTTAACCTAAGTGATGATTTGTGTTTATGTTATTATTATTATTATTATTATTATTATTACTATTACTATTACTATTGCTATTACTATTGCTATTACTATTACTGTTACTATTATATTTAAACACTGACCACATTGGCTAAATGTATTTTTTTTTAATGCTGGCATGATTTCTCATTTTAGGTATGAGTTTTCTGTATGAACTTCTCATTTGTTTCACTTTTAATGAGAACATCTAAAAATATATTAATTCATTCAGAATCTATAGGCACTGGGTCTATAGATATCACAAATCAGAAAGAAAGAGTGGCTAATGTCTGTGTAAAGGAAGGATGTTAGCATACGTATGAAAACCTTTCATTTATGTTGCCAACATAAAGAAATGTAACTTGTTATTTAAGGACACTAGAATTTGGTTAAGGGATCTATACCTTAGGCAAATAGGTAAAACTGAGGGGTTTTTGAGAGTGGATCTATGGCTATGCAAGAAGGCTTGAAGACACTCTATGACTCTGATCTTCAGGAGAAGTGCCTTTGTGCCTTTTGGTCACTCACAGGGGAAAATATTATATGGATATTAAAACAGCCTTGAAGGAGAACAAGCAGCAGGTGTTAAAAGATGTTTTTAGAGAAGTCCATCTATCCTTATATCTTGGTCATGGTGGAAGTTTGAGGTCACTTCATATCATGGTCCCCAGCCCAAGGGTTTTCTGTATTTGCTTTTATGTTTTATTTGTTCATTTTCTCATTTTTACCTTGTTTATATTTTTTAAATAGTGATGTTAGTCATGCTATTTTTTCCTACTTCCTCAGAAATCTTTGTGAATCTTTGTTCCTCTTTATTCAGATCAAGGTGCTGCCATAATTAAATCCAGGTAGAAAATGATATCAAATCTATGGTGTTTAGTTTATTCTCATCAAGTAAATTATGATTATATAATGCTATCGGGCAACCTGAAATAGCTCTTGTGTTGCTATTTTTTTCCCCTCATTCCAGACATCCATATCTCCTCTCACCAAAGCTTAATTCAGCATCACGGAGTTTCTCCATTAGCAAAGAAAATTTTACTTTATTGCATAGTACAGGAAAAAAAAGTATTTATGTCTATATATACACATATGCATTATTATACATACTTGTATGTTTACATAAATTATATGTATACATATATAATATATATATGTAGTACATATATAATATATACAGTATATGATATACTGTATATATGATTTGGGGATTGAAGATCCACGTGTATGGTCACTTCTTATTAAATTTATGAACAATTCATACCTCTTCCCAAGATTCAGAGATCTACATAACTCAGCTAAACTGGAGGCTATACCTGGTTATCAAACTATTTGCCAGAATGTGGTCAATAGGCAAGACTAGACATGACCTAGACACCATCAGGACACACCAAGATCCCAAAGAGAGTGATCCTGAAAGCTGCAGTCTAAAATTGAAGCCAACAACTGAGAATTAGTAGGCATAGCCTAAGTACAGGGAGGCATGCATATAGCAGGGTTTAGAACAGAATCTCAACTCATTCTACCAAATGGCATTTTCTTGCCCAGGTCTGTTCTTTGAAGTGTGTCATCCACTCAAGTCTTAAAGCATTTTTTGCTTTTGGAATTTTAAAGACTTCAACTGGTCACTGAAAGTAAACAGGTTGAGTTGGAATAGATTTTCTTTTACAGTCCTTCTTACTCAGGCATTCCTTGATATACAAATGACTTTCACTAAAAATTTATGCACACCTGGATAAGCACATTGCAAATCCTGATTGCTTATGAGAAAAAAAAACCACTTCTGAATGAGTTCATGAAAGGACAGATCAATTTTGTTGGGAAAATTCAATCTTCCCTACTGAGCATTGAAAAATCTTATTAATGATACCTTCAAAATCCCACTTTGACCAATATTCTGGAGATGAGGAGGAAAGGATGTAATTTTTACCTCCTGTATGCACGGTCCTGTGACAATTGCTATATTTATTTTCTCTAAAGTTTTGTTTTATCCTGTGTAGAAAATGTGTTATATTTCCTTCATAGGTATTTTATTATTTCATAGGTGTTTGTTAAATTACTAAATGTATAATATCTATTAAAATTCCTAGAAAGTTATAAATTTCCTTAAAGGAGATTATTTTATCATCATTATTATCATTATTCCAACTTATAGTCATTTCATAATCTATAAATTAATTGCCAAATATTTTTGTGATGCCTAAAATGGTACTTCCCTGGATACTAGGGATAGCAGGAGAAAAATTTTGCACAAAGTCTGTGCCTCAGTTAGCTTGTGATCTAACAGGGTAACATACAGACATGTATAAATAGAGCTTCACATAATAGGAGTCAGGAGAATAGCATAGAAAATCAAGTTCAAACTATTTCAATCATATTGGGCAACAAGGTTGGAGAGAGTCCTAAAGACTGGATCTCAGATGAGGTAGGTCCTGAGGTCTTGAGTTCACTGGCAAATGAGGCTGTTTGTTAAGGGCCATTGGTGTATATGGGTGGATAGAAAGTGGGGACAGGTGCATTTCCACTCTCTGTCATTGGCTTTTGTGTTTATTAATTTGGAAGACACCCTGCTTTATAAATAAGTGAGGTTATTTCTTGTGGCATAATAAAAAAATATATATTTGATCATCTTTGTCCCTGGTTCTGATTCCTGGTATCTATCTCCTAAAACCCTTGGAATATCTGGAGTGATAAGAGTGTCTTTTTTATGCTAATGAGATGATTGGTGGCTGGAGCCCTTATATAGCATCAGGATGGTTTCTCATCACCAGAAAGACCAAGGAGTGTTTAGAAGATTGAAACTTTCAGCTCTACCCCCAGACTTCTAGGAGGGGAGCGGGGTTAGAGGTTGAGTTTAATCACCAATGGACTATAATTTCATCAGTCATGTGTACATAATGAAACCTCTATAAAAACTCCTAAAGGACAGAACTTGGAGAGCTTCTGGGTTGGTGAACACATTGAGGTACTAGGAGGTTGGGATGCCAGCAGACAGCATGAAAGCTATTTTCATGATCCCCCCCATATCTTGCTCTATGCATTTCTTCAATTTGGCTGTTCCAAATGGAATTGAGTTGTTTATAATAATCCAGGTGTATTAAGTAAAGTGAATTTCTGAGTTGTTTGAATTGTTAAATCAAATTATCAAATCTGAGGAGAGGATTTGGAAACCATTGAATTTATAACTGGCCAGTCAGAAGAACAGGTGAACACCAGGGACTTATAGCTAGCATCTGCAGTGGAGGAGTCCTGTGGGACTGAGCCCTTTTAACTTATGGGATCTGGTGCTGACTCCAGATGGGTAAGAACAGAATTGAATTGAAATGAATTATAGGAAACCCATCTGGTGTCTATAGAGTTGAAGAATTGGCTGTTGGTGTTAGAAAACAGTGAAGACTACTCTGTTCATTCATTTGGCAGACACCGTGCTTTTTAAGTTGCATTATTTTCCTAGTGGAAAAGAAGTTTATAGCAGTAGCTCCCAGATAAAGATATATCCCAGTGTAATTTCAGCCAAAATTAGAGAGAACCAGCCTCATAGAGGGTTGGATTACGGAATTTGTGTGCCTGATTGAAAAGGTGTTCAAAGAGATCCAGAGAAAGCTTTCCCTGAATAGAACCCAGGCTGGAAGTGGCTGGAGGTGGCTTGATTGCACAAAGCAGATTGTGACAGCAAAGCTAGTAATTTTTTTCTGATGAACGTACCTAGTCTGAACATTGAACTGTCTCTTTAGCATGGGGTCATATTTTAACAACCAAGGGGGCTTCAAACTAATATGTGGAAAAGCCTCAGGAAATAGACCATGTTAGTGGCATGCAAGTGACCCCTGTATGCTGGCTAGGATGTGTGAATCTGAAGAACAACATTGTTTCTGATCGTGGCCATATCTGTCTCATGACCTAAATAGCTGGATGCTACCTATTAGCATGTTAGTGGAAAACACACACACACACACACACACACACACACACACACACACACACATTTTCCCATAGCTTTGCCAGTAGATATGTATTACCTAAAAAAGAGAAGAGAAGTATACATGCTTGCAGAGGGATGGGAAGAGGCAAGGAGGGAGGGATGGAGCCAAGGAATGAAAAGGAGGAGCAGGAGAGCTGTGGGAGAGAACACAAAAACTTACTCATCCAGTTATTTTCAGTGTTCTTCTTGCTATTACTGAGGCAGAGAAAGAAATACGATGCTGGAAGAGAACTCTCTTTATCTCTTTCCCTCAGTCAAACTTCCTGCTGACAGACTCTGTCCAAGAACCATTTTTCTTTTGCAATGGTCTGTGACAGTTTATGTGGATGACCACAGGGTTGAGTGCCTAAGTAGTGGAGACAGGCAAAGGATCTCTCGCCCTTGCCTACGTCCCTATCCCCTTCCACACTTGCTGGCATTATCAGATAACAAGGGCAAGGTCAGAGCTCCCCTATCAGACTGTGATGTAGTTTCCATAGAAGGCAGTTATGCTCAGGGAAATGGCTAGGCTGCATAGCCACTATCTTATGGAGATTTGGTGGGCTTCATTATTATTACTGTTATTTTCACATGGGCCCTGCCCTCTGATGATTCCATATGCTATTCAAACATATTTAAAATAAGCATCCTGTTCTTGCTTATAAATTCAGGCCCATGTTTTGTAATACAAAGCAGGTGAGTATTGGTCCGATTTTGTTTGTTTTAGAAAAACAAATGTGGAATCAGAAGTTGAAGTTCGGGTCTAAGTCACTAGGGCCCTGAATCAGATTCTCTAGTCCATCTGCTGTTGGATAAGCAAGGGTCTACCTTAAAGTCAAAATCTTATATCTATGGTTTCTGTAGTAGCTTCTCAAGGGACCCTACTCTGCAAGCTGCAAAGAAATATACCATGTCCTCCACTCTGCTTATTTCTTGAGTTCTTAATCAGAACGTTGTCTTTCATAATTGATTTTCTGATGATCCAAAAACTTGTGTCTCCATTCCATTCACTTATGTATGTGATTAAAAAAAAAAAAACTTGTGTCTTATCTGATTTCTCAGTCATTTTGGAGGATAGAGTTAGGAACACAGGAATACTATTTTCCATAGTAGTATAGCAACCATATATATAAAGAGAAAAGCGACAGGTATATAATGTTACTTGTGTTATATTAGTTTTGAAAGGCATTAGCAAATTCTGGGTGACAGTAATGTTTGGGAGTAAAGCTTTTTTAACCATTCTCCATAAATAGAGTATCTGCAGGAAGTGGTAGATTGGGCTGGGGCAGTTCAGGAGTAGTGAATAGACATTTCAATTCCACCTTGATAGTTGACATTCTACTGTAAAAAAATATTGATCTAGGGGTGCCTGGGTGGCTGAGTCAGTTAAGCATCTGACTTCAGCTTGGGTCATGATCTCACGGTTCATGAGTTCAAGCCCCACATTGGGCTCCGCGCTGACAGTGTGGAGCCTGCTTGGGGTTCTCTCTCTCCCTCTCTCTCTGCCCCTCCTCCACTTGCACTTTCTCTCTCTCTCTCTCTCTCTCTCTCTCTCTCTCTCTCAAAATAAATAAACTTAAAAGAATATTGATCTTGCACATACTATTTTATATTTTAAAAACAATGAAGTGGATGAAAAGACAAGCCCAAGACTAGAAAAAAATATTTTCAAAAAATACATTTGATAAAGGATGATAGAGAATTATTATATAAAATATACAAAGAACTTTTTAAAAATCAATCAGAACACAGACAATACAATAACTGGGTCAAAGAGACTTAAAATATATTTCACTGAAGACATACAGATGGCAGAAAAGCATATGAAAAGATGCTCCACATCATGTCATTAGGGAAATGCAAATTAAAACAATGAGATACCATTGCACAACTATTAGAATGGCCAAAATCCAGAACACCGACAATACTAAATGATGGCAAGGATGTGGGACAATAGGAACTCTAATTCACTGCTAGTGGGAATGCAAAATGGTATAGCCAGTTTCAAAGATAGTTTGATGGTTCCTTATAAAACCAAATATACTCTTACCATAGGATTCAACAGTTGTGCTCATTGGTATTGCCCAGAGCAGTTGAAAAATCGTATCTATACAAAAACCTACACATGGATATTGATAGCTTTATTTTTTATTGTCAAAACTTGGACGAAAGCAAGATGCCCTTGAGTAGGTGATTCAATGATGAAACAGTAGTATATCCATCCAATAGAATATTTTTCAGCACTAGAAATAAATGAGCAATTAAGCCATGAAAAAACACAAAGGAAACTTAATTTTGCATCATTAAGCGGAAGAAACCAATCTGAAAAAGCTACCTATGTAATTCCAACTTTGTGACATTCTGGAGACAGCAAAACTATGGAGACCATAGAATGATCAGTGGTTGCCAGGGTTGGGAGGGGATGTAAATAAACAGAGCACAGAGAACTTTTAGAGCAGTGAAAATATTGTGTATGGTATTATACTGGTAGATACACATCATAATACATTTGTCCAAACCCATAGAATATACAATATGAAGAGTAAACCTCAAGTTAAACTATGGATTATGGGTGATAATGATGTCATGATAGGTTCATCAGTTGTAACAAATGTACCACTCCAGTGGGGGTGTTGATAACAGGAAGACTATGCGTGTGTCTGGGTAGGGAGAATATAGGAAATCTCTGTACATCTGCTCAATTTTGCTGTGATCCTAAAACTGCTATAAAAGTAGTTTGTTAAAAAAAAGAGTTCAATTATTAAAAGCATAAAATAAACAGAAACCACACTTTTCAGAATAATTATTAGTACAGTAAAACCTTGGATTGCGGGTAACTTGTTCTGTGAGTGTTCTACAAGATGAGCAAACATATCTAATAAATTTTAACTTGATAAACGAGTGATGTCTTGCAATATGAGTAGTCCATGATGCCAAATGTCACATGATCACAACTGAGCCAATGGTTACTGAAATTTGCTTTGAAATAAAAGTGCTTTGGATTACAATCATGTTCCCAGAATGAACTATGCTTGCAAACCAAGGTTTTACTGTATTTTATAAAACAGTAACAATAGTTCTTTTACAAGCTTATTAGTAGTGTTTGACACATAGTAGGTGTTGAATCAACATTTATTAACTGAATGTATGTATATATGTATGAGTGTCTGCTCACTCATGCACACACAGCACTCAATAGCTCAAAACACTTTTAGTACTACAACCTAAGGAACACTCTAATTTAATCCAAGTTGATCCTTGAAGACATAGTCCTACTACACTAGAAGCAATTCTACTTCAGGAGACTTTCCTAGAAGTTTTGGGGTGTTTTTTAAAAAATATTTCTTTAATGTTTTTATTTATTTTTGAGAGAGAGAGACAGAGAGAGCAAGTGGGGGAGGGGCAGAGAGGGAGAGGGAGACACAGAATCTGTAGCAGGTTCCAGGCTCTGAGCTGTCAGCACAGAGCCTGATATGGGACTCAAACTCATGAGCTGTGAGAACATGACTGGAGCCAAAGTTGGACACTCAACTGACTGAGCCACCCAGGTGCCCCTAGAAATTTTCGATTTTAATGATCATCTCTGTGTTTTGTTTTTAAGCTAGTCAGTAGTTTTGTAATAAAATTATGATTTAGAGATTTTGCTTTTAAAAATCCACTGACTATTTCTGTATCCCTTGAAAGTCGACAGTAGAACTGGCAAAATGTCAAGAACAATTCACAAAAATGCCAATACAGGATATTCTTCAACAGAAGGAATACATCTTTGGAAGATTCTCTGCCTGAGTTAATTAGTTGTCTTTCTGAAACCTCTTACAGAAATATCTTAGAACCACTTTTATTAGTGGTTTTATCCATAGCATACAAGTTATGGCCAGGCTTTTAGTCTGGCCTTAATACAGTGATATCTGTTCTGACGATCCCTGTTCTTTGATTGGAAAAGGGATTTCAAGAAGACTCATTATTAACTATTGTTATGAGAAATTGGCTCCTCAGCATTGAGTTTAGTATTTGAAATGATATTTTCCTAGTCCTAGAATATGGTTGGAAATTGAAAGAAATGTTCTGTATTTGATGCAGCCAGCTGGGGTATCAGCCCAGGATTCCACTCTGTGGAAGTCCTGGATATTGGTATTTCCTTTCTGCACTGCTCCCCAAAACCTCCTTACATAAAGGAAGACTTTTAATCAAGGTAAATTCTCTTCCCTGTCAATGAGTGAGGCTGACAGATTCTGAAATATCCACTCCAAAATAAATGTCCTTTTATAGCTTCTGATCCCTTCCCTCCTTGCCTGTCCCCATTCTGGATCCCTTGATGCATGTGGTAGGTGAGATAAGATGGGGAATATTTTATATCTTGAAGAGCTGTACTTATTCTGCAATAATATACTTTGTTTAAAGCCATTTCACCAAGGCACAGACAACTAAAAATAGCTTCTCCATATCTTTCCTTCTGTTCTTCTCTCCTTGCCCTGAGAGACACATTCATATTTACTTCTTAAACAATAGTCCTTGCATTTATTACATTTCTGTTTTAATAATTGTGGGGAAAAAGTCTGACAGAAATAACAAGTGACATTTCGTAAGAGAAAAAGACATAGAAGCAATTAGAACAACTTAGATGTCTGGCAAATTTTTTGTTTAAAAAAATCAAACCAAACCAAAACAAACAAACAAACAAAACTAAGATATGCCTTACATGTAGTATTAAGTCAAAGATGTGGGAAGAGGAGAAAGGAAAGTTTCAATATTGTCATCCACAATAATTACCCTAAGTCATCAAGTAAAGGCTGAGCATATTAAAAAATAATTGCAGGGCATATTTATGTAATACTTTATTTATTTTTTTGAAATTTTATTTATTTATTTTAAGAGAGAAAGAGAGAGAGGCGTGGCAGAGAGGGAGAGAGAGAATTCCAAGCAGGCTCCATGCTGCCAGGACAGAGTCCATCAAGGGGCTCAATCTCATAAACCATGGGATCATGACCTGAGCTGAAATCAATAGTCAGATGCTTAAACCACTGAGCCACCCAGGTGCCCCAATACTTTTTATTTTTCAAAGCATATTCTCAAACATAATTTCCTTTGATGTAGCAAGGTAAGGTATGAAGGAAAGGCAACTTTTAAAAAACTGTTTCCATTTTATTTGGAAAAACTGAGGACTAGAGAGGTGAAATGGCTTTATAATGTCCCACAGTGGCAGAAAAGTCAGAACCATCACCTGCTGATTTTAACTTTCCCTATGCACCATCTCTGATGCAAACTCACAGAAAGTCTTCTGCATCATTGACAGATAATGGTTCATTTACTCCTGAATTATTAGGCCCATATTTCACCCCAGTTCAAAGAAGGCATAAAAGAACTAGAGAACATAAGGAAAGAGGAAGGCAGGATCAAGCTGCTGAGTCAGAGAATGGATAGAGATGAAGAGATGCAAGATTGCAAGACAATATTTACATTTTTTTTATTTTTTTTAAATTTTTTTAACGTTTATTTATTTTTGGGACAGAGAGAGACAGAGCATGAACGGGGGAGGGGCAGAGAGAGGGGGAGACACAGAATCGGAAACAGGCTCCAGGCTCCGAGCCATCAGCCCAGAGCCTGACGCGGGGCTCGAACTCACGGACCGCGAGATCGTGAAGTCGGCTGGCTGAAGTCGGACGCTTAACCGACTGCGCCACCCAGGCGCCCCAACAATATTTAAATTTTTATCCTCAGAACATGTTTGGAGAGAAAATAACCAAATCATCAATGTGATTAATTAATAATTTGAATATTTATTGAGCACATATTATATGATGATTCCAGAAACCATACTATGTGCTTAAGATACAAGGATGATAGATAGTCCCTTTGGGAGAAACACACTTAAAATTCTTTTTTTTTTAAATGTTTATCTTTGAGAGACAGAGAGACAGAGAGAGACAGAGCGTGAGCAGGGGAGGGGCAGAGAGAGGGGAGACACAGAATCTTAAGCAGGCTTCAGGCTCTGAGCAGTCAGCACAGAGCCAGACGTGGGCCTCAAACTCATGAACTTCCAGATCATGACCTGAGCTGAGGTCAGACACTTAACCAACTGAGCCACCCAGGTGCCCCTGGGAGAAACACACTTAAACAAATATAGAAAAACCACACAGATAAGTATTCTGGTTCAAAATGATAATTTGAGTCCTATACATTTAATTCCCTTCTCTCTCAAATTCACATTTATAAGAATACATACACATATATACAAATATATGCATAAACATGTATATGGATATATACATATGTACATGTGTATATTTATGAATGAATTCATGTAAATATGTTTATTATGTATGTGTCTGTATGTGTATGTGTCTATGTACATATGCACACACACAAATTAGAAGAAGTTCATATCAGCATAGGTAAGAAAGTGAAAAATATACAATGTCATGTTGCCAGGATCAAATTGAAGGCTGGACTGATAAATGCAATATCTAATAACCAAAGTCATACTACAAAGGGTTGTGAGTGTATAATCTTATAACAAGGAAAGGAGAATTTTGGAACAATAAATAAATAACACATGACAACCATAATTTGTATATATGTCTATATATTATGTTCCTAAAATAATTCATAATGTTAGGATTTTACCCCAGCCACTATCATTATCCACCCTTTCCTGTCACCTTTATTCTTATTCACTTGGGGTCCTATCCACCATTGCCTGTGTGGGCTTAACCATAGGGTTGTGGCCCCTGGAATGTATTCACTGGTCACAGTTTACCAGTTTCAACCTTGGCCCTTAAGAATTGTCTTTTTCTCTGGCTCACCATCCTGTGGTCCTGTGATCCACCATGGGAAGCACATGAGTCAGGTGTCTGTTGCCCCAAAGGAGAAGTTGTTTGGAACAATATAAAGCTGACCTGTTGCCCAGTCCATTCTAGCCTACCAATGTCATAACCTACCCACAAAAATAAGAAAACTAAGTGCTTGCTATTTTAACCTATTAAGGTATTGAGGTTACTTGTCATTATTTTTGTAGCAATAATTTACCCATACACCATGGGTTCTCACTTAGTATACTTGGCACGGGGCAAATGCCGTTTAAAGTACGGGTGTTACTGAAGGGAATTTGTTAATAAAATTGTGTCCATTAGGAAGAGAGAGGAACAGCCCAGCTAACTTCAATGTGTCACAGCTAACTCGAGGGAGAAATTCAACTATTTTGCCGGTAGCAGCAAGGTTTGTTACCATATATTGCTCTTTCCAGTTGTAAGGCAAAAGCATGCCAGCCAGGTAGGAGTGCCCACTGGGACAGGTAGCAAGGATTGGAGAAGAAGGGTTGGGGGCAGTGGGGCCAAATTTCAATTTTTGGAAATGCAGAGATGCACAGAGCCTTCTCTGGAGGTATGCCAGATAACGAGGAGATCTTGCACCCACCTCACAACCTGGACATTTGCACCACCTTTTACATAAGGACCAGGTGTCTATTAAGGTTAAGCTGCTACCTCAAACACAAATGACAGTCACAAACACACAAAAATATATTTGTGTCATAAGAGTAAAAGTTTCTCACAGAACAAATTCCTGTAGTTTTAACTCTCCTCTTACTCCTCATTTACAAGTGGCATCCATATCTGGCAAGATAGAAGTGCAAAAAAAAAAAGCACAAATCAACCAGGTCATTATCAGTGGCTTGCTGAGGAAATGTCTCTATTTTATTTGGTGTGTTTTTTTGTGTGTGGCTACCTATGGCCTGAACCTTGTGACCTCAATGATTTCCCTGATGTCCATCCAGAAGCCATTCACATTGTGAAATTTGGGCTCCCTTGATGATTTCCCAGGTCCTCTCCATCTCTCTGATCCCTATCCCTGTGGTTCAGAGAATTGAAGGATTGTCTTCCTTGTATTGAATCTTAGGCTGGTAATTTTTCTATCTAGTAATCCAAACCTATGTTATATCTTGGAAAAATGTTCTCTCAATATTGAATATGTGGATGATATCCTTCCTGTTTGGTCACACTGATAGTTTCCTAAAATATACATATTTTTATATAACATTGTAAATATAAATGAATATTTAGCCTGGTACAGTCAAATATATGGGCTCTGTTTACCATCTTGAATAGAAACTTGAACCGTTTCCAGAATCTAATGAACAAAATTGACAATGGATTATATATGGGAGTAATTTAGAGGTTTTGTTTTATTTGGGAGCCTCAGAGGTGAAATTATATAAGGAGAGTACATGTAGGGGGAACTGAAAAGAATCTTTTATAGTCCTAACATTTAATGACCAAATAATGGAAAAAGACTACTCAAGAAAGTTTGGAAGAAATTTTCAAGACTGTAAAGAGAAAAGTCAAGATACTGCATAGTCCTGGAAACAAGAGTTCAGAAAATAAATGGGTAACAAAAAGTGATAAGTGTTGTTGGCAAATGGGTGTAAGAATTGAACTGGCCATCAGATTGGAATGTTGAGTAGCCCTGGTGATCTTGGGGAGATCATTATCAGAGAGGGGTGTGGGCCAGATTGCAGTGTTAGGAAGTGAATGAAATAGGATTGAATGGAGACTGCAAAAGTCAACAACCCTTTTGGGAATTCAGTCAGCTCGCCATCTCTCTCTCCTATTATATGTTCTGATAATTTGTTCACTTGATTATCTTCCCCAGAGGGCAGTAAGAGCTTGAGGGTAGGCACAACGTCTTTAACTTTTGGATCTCCAGCATCTAGCACAGAGACTGGCACATGGTAAACATTCATTAATGTTCCTAAATGAGTGAATTACCAGATTTGGTGGCTGTAAGCACCATGTTGACAGATATTTATACCATCTTTGGTAAAGGAGCCAGGGAAAGCATGATCCCCCTGGAGAGAGTTCTCTAAAAGCCTTAGCAAAGCTTTTCTGTGCAACCTGGAATAGATGGATTGCCAGAACTACAGTCTGCAGAAACTGCAAGGGTAATTTTAGGTCATCAAGATGTCATTTCCCTAAATGGAATAACTAGTCTCTTGCTGGTTGGAAATCAAGTGTATTCTTGTCAGAGAGCTTTCGGTGCGGATACTGGTGATGGCCTTGCTGGTTTGAACTGAAGCTTTTAGCCCTCATTCTATAAGCATTAGATTTGGATCCACATTTAAAATGGAAAATGCTATTTAAAAATATCTGATAGCCCATTAAAGTTCATCGTTCTGTCATCTTATCATCTCTTCTCAAAAGGAAGTGCCGGGCTATGCTCCTCTCTGCTGGAAGCAGGTTTTACAGTGACACAGCACACAAAAGCTGATTGTCTCTTCTTGAAGGGGTACGATCTTCCCATCTCTGGATAGGTCACTTTTTAGAAAGCATTGTTCCAATTCAGCTAATTTCAGTCTCATCATTTTCTTCTGTTCAATCTTCTCAAAAAGCATCCATTCTGCAACTCTAAATTCCATTCTGATTTTTCTTAGGTTTCTTCTCTCGTCAAGTTATTTTTTTCCCCCTTTTTGCCTTTTCCAACCAGTCCTATACCCACATACATATATTTGAATATATATTTGTGTGCGTCTCTCTCTCCCTATGTATTTTGCAAGCATTTTTATACATGCAGGTATTTTATCATAACGGAGTTTAAAATTGAATAGATGGATTCATTTGTCTATAAATCGTGAAATGGTGGCCATGTGCCCAAGACACCCGAAAGAAAAGTCGGTTTAGTGTTTATCTCCTTATCTTTTATCCTGTTTGGAATGAACAGAGCAGAGGACATCATCTATATTTAAGGCTTCTCCTAGGTTTGACTAACTTGCTAATATGCCTTTTGTTTCAGTCTGACATGATGGTCCAGACTGATATTGTGGATAATAACCTCAAAGACAGAGGCATACTTAAGATGGCGACACCCTGGATTGAAACAAAGTATCTATCTCTTTTCCTCTCCTTCAGCACTCATCCCTTCCAACCTCTATTCCATCTAAGATATTTAACTATCTGTTCCATTTTATAGACTCAAAACTGTCACTCTTCCTGTTCAATTCATAAACCCTTCCTCCACAAAGTTTCTCTGACCACTAAATCCATGGGGATCTCTCCTCACTCTGATCACTCAGCTCTCATTTAGCCAGGTCTCTGTGTTCTTCACATGCTATGTAGACATTTATTTTTTAATAGTATATGGCTGCATTCTGATCTTTTTAGGATCAGGGATACTAATTGTTTTCAGCTCTGCATTTCCATCTGTCTTAGAGAACACCTAGACATAGTAGGTGTTCAATCAGCACATTTTGTTGGATTTGTTGGTTCACTGACTAGATCACCTTTTAAAATTCTATTTTTAAAAGTCTGATTGTGGCTTTCAATTTTACATAACCTTTAGTTAAATGGCTCTTCTCCTAGGCAACCAGTTTGGGCTGATCCCTTAGGACTCTCCTCAAGAAGAAATTTGTTTTCTTTCAAAATGGCAGACAGTATTTGGTTGTAACTTTTATAATCATTAAGATACTATATAACTGCCTATCTGAAGGTCTCAAAATAATCCAAATATTTGTGGAGTGATTAATGATTTCACAGAACATCTCACTCATAAGATCTTATTTTGTTTCACAATTACTTACAGCAAGTACGTAAGGCAAGTATTATTCCATATTAGAGAAAAGTGAAATGTCTTAACTTGCTGAATGTCACAAAGCCAGCAAACAGCAAACTGGAACTGAAAACCTAGTTTTCTAACCCTAGGACTAGGAGGGGTTAGTTTGTTATTTGCTTGTTTCCCTTCTACCATAGTGTTCCCTTGGATATTTAAAATTTTTGCGTGCCCCTTCACTTGTTTCCTAGAAATTATGGCATTTATATTGCTTTTATTTAGTTTTGCACTCTAATGTGGTAACTCTGTCTTCTGTGGCTATATAAAAGGTTTTCCCAAAGTGCATGGCTGTTTTTTTTTTTTTTTTTTAGCAAATTTGTAGCATGGTATTTTAAACAGAGTCCTTCAAATGAAATTTCAAAAGGTTGGCATGTTAGGGCTGACCTTTACACAGAGTGAATCCAACTTGACATTTCCCATGCTTTAAGATGAGACTTCTCCATGATTGCTTCCTCTCCCCAACCTGCCTGCCTTAATTATTCCTGATCTCTTACACTAAAGCTCTGCTTAAGTGAACTCCACTGTACCTACTAGTGGCCTCCCAGAAGAGTGGGTCAAAAGCAATTACCATTACAAAGTGATTGGCTTTTCTTAGTAGAACCAAGACTTATAGGAGGGGTACTTTTACTGCCTTTCTGCGGCTGAGTCCATGCAGAAAGGCTCCCCTGCAGAGCCTGGCACATCATCTCACACAAAGCAAGCTCCCCAAATATAATGGTATCGTTATCAGCCTAGTCCTTGAATTCTCCCAGTCTAAGAAAGATACTAAGCATCAAAAGCAGGATGAGGGTATATCTCTGCCCTGGAATTTCCCACAAGTACATGTCTAAACACAATCTCAGAATGCAAGCTTTGTAGAAATAAGATCTTTGCAAATGTAATTGGTTACAATAGGTTCATATTGTTTTAGAGCGAAACTTAAATCCAGTATGTCTTGCCTCCTTATAAGAAGAGGAGAGGAGACACAGGGATACTGACACAGCAGGAAAGTGGCCATGTCAGGATGACAGCAGAGATTGGAGGATACATAAGACAAGGAATGTCCAGGATTGTAGGTAATACTAGTGGCTAAGAGAAATGCATGGAATGTATCCTCCCTTTGAGGCTTTAGAGTATGACTCTGCTGATAACCTTATCATGGACTTCTGCCTCCAGAACTGTGAAAGCATATATTTCTGTTGTTTTAAGCTACTTGATTTGTGATAATTTATTACAGCACCCCTAGAAAATGAATATAACTTACACCTTCTCAGACTTGTGATTTCTTTTTTTTCAATATATGAAATTTATTGTCAAATTGGTTTCCATACAACACCCAGTGCTCATCCCAAAAGGTGCCCTCCTCAATACCCTTCACCCACCCTCCCCTCCCTCCCACCCCCCATCAACCCTCAGTTCTCAGTTTTTAACGGTTTCTGATGCTTTGGCTCTCTCCCACTCTAACCTCTTTTTTTTTTTCCTTCCCCTCCCCCATGGGTTTCTGTTAAGTTTCTCAGGATCCACATAAGAGTGAAACCATATGGTATCCGTCTTTCTCTGTATGGCTTATTTCACTTAGCATCACACTCTCCAGTTCCATCCACTTTGCTACAAAAGGCCATATTTCATTCTTTCTCATTGCCACGTAGTATTCCATTGTGTATATAAACCACAATTTCTTTATCCATTCATCAGTTGATGGACATTTAGGCCCTTTCCACAATTTGGCTATTGTTGAGAGTGCTGCTATAAACATTGGGGTACAAGTGCCCCTATGCATCAGTACTCCTGTATCCCTTGGGTAAATTCCTAGCAGTGCTATTGCTGGGTCATAGGGCAGGTCTATTTTTAATTTTCTGAGGAACCTCCAACTGCTTTCCAGAGCGGCTGCACCAATTTGCCTTCCCACCAACAGTGCAAGAGGGTTCCCGTTTCTCCACATCCTCGCCAGCATCTATAGTCTCCTGATTTGTTCATTTTGACCACTCTGACTGGCGTGAGGTGATACCTGAGTGTGGTTTTGATTTGTATTTCCCTGATAAGGAGCGACGTTGAACATCTTTTCATGTGCCTGTTGGCCATCTGGATGTCTTCTTTAGAGAAGTGTCTATTCATGTTTTCTGCCCATTTCTTCACTGGGTTATTTGTTTTTCGGGTGTGGAGTTTGGTGAGCTCTTTATAGATTTTGGATACTAGCCCTTTGTCCGATATGTCATTTGCAAATATCTTTTCCCATTCCGTTGGTTGCCTTTTAGTTTTGTTGATTGTTTCCTTTGCTGTGCAGAAGCTTTTAATCTTCATAAGGTCCCAGTAGTTCATTTTTGCTTTTAATTCCCTTGCCTTTGGGGATGTGTCAAGGAAGAGATTGCTACGGCTGAGGTCAGAGAGGTCTTTTCCTGCTTTCTCCTCTAGGGTTTTGATGGTTTCCTGTCTCACATTCAGGTCCTTTATCCATTTTGAATTTATTTTTGTGAATGGTGTGAGAAAGTGGTCTAGTTTCAACCTTCTGCATGTTGCTGTCCAGTTCTCCCAGCACCATTTGTTAAAGAGACTGTCTTTTTTCCATTGGATGTTCTTTTCTGCTTTGTCAAAGATTAGTTGGCCATACGTTTGTGGGTCTAGTTCTGGGGTTTCTATTCTATTCCATGGGTCTATGTGTCTGTCTTTGTGCCAATACCATGCTGTCTTGATGATTACAGCTTTGTAGTACAGGCTAAAGTCTGGGATTGTGATGCCTCCTACTTTGGTCTTCTTCTTCAAAATTCCTTTGGCTATTCGGGGCCTTTTGTGGTTCCATATGGATTTTAGGATTGCTTGTTCTAGTTTCGAGAAGAATGCTGGTGCAATTTTGATTGGGATTGCATTGAATGTGTAGATAGCTTTGGGTAGTATTGACATTTTGACAATATTTATTCTTCCAATCCATGAGCAGGGAATGTCTTTCCATTTCTTTATATCTTCTTCAACTACCTTCATCAGCTTTCTATAGTTTTCAGCATACAGATCCTTCACATCTTTGGTTAGATTTATTCCTAGGTATTTTATGCTTCTTGGTGCAATTGTGAATGGGATCAGTTTCTTTATTTGTCTTTCTGTTGCTTCATTGTTAGTGTATAAGAATGCAACTGATTTGTGTACATTTATTTTGTATCCTGCAACTTTGCTGAATTCATGTATCAGTTCTAGGAGACTTCTGGTGGAGTCTATCGAATTTTCCATGTATAATATCATGTCATCTGTAAAAAGCGAAAGCTTGACTTCATCTTTGCCAATTTTGATGCCTTTGATTTCCTTTTGTTGTCTGATTGCTGATGCTAGAACTTCCAACACTATGTTAAACAACAGCGGTGAGAGTGGGCATCCCTGTCGTGTTCCTGATCTCAGGGAAAAAGCTCTCAGTTTTTCCCCATTGAGGATGATGTTAGCTGTGGGCTTTTTATAAATGGCTTTTATGATGTGTAAGTTTGTTCCTTCTATCCCGACTTTCTCAAGGGTTTTTATTAAGAAAGGGTGCTGGATTTTGTCAAAGGCCTTCTCTGCATCGATTGACAGGATCATATGGTTCTTCTCTTTTTTTTTTATTAATGTGATGTATCACGTTGATTGATTTGCGAATGTTGAACCAGCTCTGCATCCCAAGAATGAATCCCACTTGATCATGTTGAATAATTCTTTTTATATGCTGTTGAATTCTATTATGCTATTATCTTATTGAGAATTTTTGCATCCATATTCATCAGGGATATTGGCCTGTAGTTCTCTTTTCTTACTGGGTCTCTGTCTGGTTTAGGAATCAAACAATACTGGCTTCATAGAATGAGTCTGGAAGTTTTCCTTCCCTTTCTATTTCTTGGAATAGCTTGAGAACGATAGGTATTATCTCTGCTTTAAACGTCTGGTAGAACTCCCCTGGGAAGCCATCTGGTCCTGGACTCTTATTTGTTGGGATTTTTGATAACCGATTCAATTTCTTTGCTGGTTATGGGTCTGTTCAAGCTTTCTCTTTCCTCCTGATTGAGTTTTGGAAGAGTGTGGGTGTTCAGGAATTTGTCCATTTCTTCCAGGTTGTCCAATTTGTTGGCATATAATTTTTCATAGTATTCCCTGATAATTGTTTGTATCTCTGAGGGATTGGTTGTAATAATTCCATTTTCATTGATGATTTTATCTATTTGGGTCATCTCCCTTTTCTTTTTGAGAAGCCTGGCTAGAGGTTTGTCAATTTTGTTTATTTTTTCAAAAAACCAACTCTTGGTTTCGTTGATCTGCTCTACCGTTTTTTTTAGATTCTATATTGTTTATTTCTGCTCTGATATTTATTATTTCTCTTCTTCTGCTGGGTTTAGGCTGCCTTTGCTGTTCTGCTTCTAGTTCCTTTAGGTGTGCTGTTAGATTTTTGTGTTTGGGATTTTTCTTGTTTCTTGAGATAGGCCTGGATTGCGATGTATTTTCCTCTCAGGACTGCCTTTGCTGCATCCCAAAGCGTTTGAATTGTTGTATTTTCATTTTCATTTGTTTCCTTTTTTTTTAAATTTCTTCTCTAATTGCCTGGTTGATCCACTCATTCTTTAGTAGGGTGTTCTTTAACCTCCATGCCTTTGGAGGTTTTCCAGACTTTTTCCTGTGGTTGATTTCAAGCTTCATAGCATTGTGGTCTGAAAGTATGCATGGTATGATTTCAATTCTTGTAAATTTATGAAGGTCTGTTTTGTGACCCAGTATATGATCTATCTTGGAGAATGTTCCACGTGCACTCGAGAAGAAAGTATATTCTGTTGCTTTGGGATGCAGAGTTCTAAATATATCTGTCAAGTCCATCTGATCCAATGTATCATTCAGGGCCCTTGTTTCTTTATTGACCGTGTGTCTAGATGATCTATTCATTTCTGTAAGTGGAGTGTTAAAGTCCCCTGCAATTACCACATTCTTATCAATAAGGTTGCTTATGTTCGTGAGTAATTGTTTTATATATTTGGGGGCTCCGGTATTCGACGCATTGACATTTATAATTGTTAGCTCTTCCTGATGGATAGACCCTGTAACTATTATATAACGCCCTTCTTCATCTCTTGTTACAGCCTTTAATTTAAAGTCTAGTTTGTCTAATATAAGTATGGCTACTCCAGCTTTCTTTTGGCTTCCAGTCGCATGATAAATAGTTCTCCATCCCCTCACTCTCAATCTAAAGGTGTCCTCAGATCTAAAATGAGTCTCTTGTAGACAGCAAATAGATGGGTCTTGTTTTTTTATCCATTCTGATACCCTATGTCTTTTGGTTGGTGCATTTAATCCATTTACATTCAGTGTTATTATAGGAAGATACGGGTTTAGAGTCATTGTGATGTCTGTATGTTTTATGCTTGTAGTGATGTCTCTGGTACTTTGTCTCACAGGATCCCCGTTAGGATCTCTTGTAGGGCTGGTTTAGTGGTGACAAACTCCTTCAGTTTTTGTTTGTTTGGGAAGACCTTTATCTCTCCTTCTATTCTAAATGACAGACTTGCTGGAGAAAGGATTCTCGACTGCATATTTTTTCTGTTTAGCACACTGAAGATCTCGTGCCAATTCTTTCTGGCCTGCCAAGTTTCAAAAGAGTGATCAGTCACGAGTCTTATAGGTCTCCCTTTATATGTGAGGGCACGTTTATCCCTTGCTGCTTTCAGAATTTTCTCTTTATCCTTGTATTTTGCCAGTTTCACTATGATATGTCGTGCAGAAGATCGATTCAAGTTACGTCTGAAGGGAGTTCTCTGTGCCTCTTGGATTTCAATGCCTTTTTCCTTCCCCAGTTCAGGGAAGTTCTCAGCTATTATTTCTTCAAGTACCCCTTCAGCACCTTTCCCTCTCTCTTCCTCCTCTGGGATACCAATTATGCGTATATTATTTCTTTTTAGTGTATCACTTAGTTCTCTAATTTTCCCCTCATACTCCTGGATTTTTTTATCTCTCTTTTTCTCAGCTTCCTCTTTTTCTATAACTTTATCTTCTAGTTCACCTATTCTCTCCTCTGCCTCTTCAATCCAGGCCGTCGTGGTTTCCATTTTGTTTTGCATTTCGTTTAAAGCGTTTTTCAGCTCCTCGTGACTGTTCCTTAGTCCATTGATCTCTGTAGCAAGAGATTCTCTGCTGTCCTCTATACTGTTTTCAAGCCCAGCGATTAATTTTATGACTATTATTCTAAATTCACTTTCTGTTATATCATTTAAATCCTTTTTGATCAGTTCATTAGCTGTTGTTATTTCCTGGAGATTCTTCTGAGGGGAATTCTTCCGCTTGGTCATTTTGGATAGTCCCTGGAGTGGTGAGGACCTGCAGGGCACTTCCTCTGTGCTGTGGTGTGTAACTGGAGTTGGTGGGCGGGGCTGCAGTCAGACCTGATGTCTGCCCCCAGCCCACCACTGGGGCCACAGTCAGACTGGTGTGTGCCTTCTTTTCCCCTCTCCTAGGGGCAGGATTCACTGTGGGGTGGCGTGGCCCATCTGGGCTACTTGCACACTGCCAGGCTTGTGGTGCTGGGGATCTGGCGTATTAGCTGGGGTGGGTAGGCAAGGTGCACGGGGGCAGGAGGGGCAGGCTTAGCTCACTTCTCCTTAGGTGATCCACTTCAGGAGGGGCCCTGTGGCAGCGGGAGGGAGTCAGATCCGCTGCCGGAGGTTTGGTTCCACAGAAGCACAGAGTTGGGTGTTTGTGCGGAGCGAGCAAGTTCCCTGGCAGGAACTGGTTCTCTTTGGGATTTTGGCTGGGGGATGGGCGAGGGAGATGACGCTGGCAAGCGCCTTTGTTCCCCACCAAACTGAGCTCTGTCGTCCGGGGGCTCAGCAGCTCTCCCTCCCTTTGTCCCTTTGTCCTCCAGCCTTCCTGCTTTCCGAGCAGAGCTGTTAACTTATGACCTCCCAGACGCTAAGTCACGCTTGCTGTCGGAACACAGTCCCTCTGGCCCCTCCGCTTTTGCCAGCCAGACTCGGGGGCTCTGCTTGGCCAATGGGCGGCCCCTCCGCCCCGGCTCCCTCCCGCCAGTCCCTGGAGTGCGCATCGCCTCGCCGCCCTTCCTACCCTCTTCCGTGGGCCTCTCGTCTGCGCTTGGCTCTGGAGACTCGGTTCTGCTAATCCTCTGGTGGTTTTCTGGGTTATTTAGGCAGGTGTAGGTGGAATCTAAGTGATCAGCAGGATGCAGGGTGAGCCCAGCGTCCTCCTATGCCGCCATCTTCCCATAGACTTGTGATTTCTTTGAGAGGACAGCATACCTACAAAACCTAGTAGGCAGTGGTGCCTTGATAGTTTAAATGGGGGCTCAACCACCTCAGGGAGGGAAGTCTGGTGAATTAGTGTGGTCAGTGCAGTGACAATGAGGAGGTATAATTATAATTGGAACATTAAGTGGAACATAGAAAATTATTAGTGGAGGGGAGAGACATTCTAGGGAGATGATTCTTGTGTTTCATAGTGAATTTAGGGGAGTGGGTGGAAACCATGGAGAGGCCTACACTAAGAATAGGTGCAGGTTTTTGGATTGCACATTTAGATGTGATGGGAGCATTGAAGATTGCAAAACCCTGAGGAAAGGCATTCCTCACCCTTTCACTGGTTATTTTATTATTTTTTTATTAAAATTTTTAATGTTTTTATTTTATTTTTGAAAGAGACAGAGTATGAGTGGGGGAGGGGTGGAGAGAGAGGGAGACACAGAATCTGAAGCAGGCTCCAGGTTCTGAGGTGTCAGCACAGAGCCTGATGCAGGACTCAAACTCACAAACTGTGAGATCTGACCTGAGCCAAAGTCAATGCTTAACCGACTGAGCCATCCAGATGCCCCAACCCCTTCAGTGGTTATTGATAAGGCTCCTTTTCATTCCATTTCCAATATATTAAAAGCTGTATGGAAAAAAATGAAAAAAAATTACAAAACAGACTGTAGGGAAGTCTATATTACTAAATGGAAAGAAAAAGAAGCCCGAGCTTTGATTTTTTTCCCCCAACACTTTGTTTCAAATGAATCCCTGTCAGTTCTTGTCAGCCTGCTTTCATTTGGTACAGTCAATGAAAGCCTAGTGTCCTGTGAAACTGTGTCTCAGCCTGGCATGCTGTGAGATAGCCATTGAAAAACTGATTATTCTGCCCTTTTTTTGTTGGAAGGAGTATTTTCTTGGGAGGCTATTCCTGGTGGATCTTCCAGGCTAGATATGCAGGTGAGTTCTGCTGCAGCACCCTATCTTGGCTGAGTATCAAGACGTGTGCTGTGCACAGGTAGTGTGTTACATTCACATGTCTCCTTCCAGAAAGTGAAGTAAGGCCAAGTGTAAGGTCTTCTCTTACACTTAAGGACACTATGATAAGTGTTCCTCAAGCCATGATACAGTGATATTGCCTTTGGTAACAATCAAGCAAAGTCTGGGTTGGAAGGGCTTTTACTTGTACACTATGACCACTTTGAAGGTATTTTCTTCAGGGATACCTGAGACCAACACAATAGATTGGGTCAGAAAAGGAATGGGAAGTGAGGAGGGGTGCCTGGGTGGCTCAGTCAGTTGAGCATCTGACTTTGGCTCAGGTCATGATCTCAGGGTTTGTGAATTTGGGCCCCGCATCAGGCTTAGCCCAACATTGGGCTCTCTGCTGTCAGTGGCAGAGCCTGCTTCAGATCCTCTGTCCGCCTCTCTCTCTCTGTCCCTCCTCCTCCCCCACCCACTATCTCAAAAATAAATAAACATAAAAAAACTTTAAAAAAAAGAATGGAAAGTGAGATTACACAATAGTGTTTCTTTTTTGTACTTTATGATAATTAATTGATATATTTGCCATTGATAATGAGAGATTTTAAGTATGCATGAGTTTCTTTCTATTTTAAACATTTATTTCATATTCAGTAAGTACATAATAATACCAAAAGGTCCATAAGTGAGTAGATTAAATAAATAATATTCACAATGCCTGGCACATAGTAAAGGCTTCATAACTATAGAATGAATGAATGAATGAACACATCTAATTTTCACACATACTTCTGGCCACAAGTGTTTTCTATATATATTTTAAAATATGTGTTTTCATAAGGTTTTTTTCTAGATTAAATAAGAATGTGTTCATTTTTGACATGAGGTCAAATAAAGAGTTATATGAAAATGCATAAGACCTAATTCCTTCTCTTAATTCAAAATCTGGTGGGTAGCTGGGTTCTAGTAAATTAAAAGTTACTATATAATATGATATGTAATAGACTATTCTATGTGAAGAACAATCTGGGGACCAAGGATAGAGACAAACAAGCACCATTTCTTCCCTCAGGAGCTCACATGTTGAATTTATTAGAGAAAGATAAGTAAAAAGATGTTTATAATAAGCTTCATTGTACTCTATGCTAAGAAGGATAGGATGGCAAGTAGGCCCAGAGAAGGGAGCCCCTAACACTGTCTGGATCACACAAAAAGACTCTAGTAGAAGTTACTGAACAAAGATTCAGTTATCCAACTGGTGTTCAAAGTGGAACAAAGCCCAGGCCCCGTCACTAGCATCGGACCTAAATTAGGGATGAAATGATGTCGACTTCTAAGTATTGTCTAGGGGTCTTTGCTTTCAGTAGTGAAATGACCCCCAAATGACTTCTGTGATATCAGCTGTGTGAAAAGAAGGCCAATAGAGGTTTAGATAAGCATGATCATTTGATATGGTTTAAAATGTTCCAAGGAAGGCCCTGAATCAGCCTTCTTGAATTGGCCTCCAACACTAATTGTATTTTGTAAATCTTTTGCTACTTCCTATATTGCACCTGCTACCAATCCCTGACCTAAATTTCCAGGAAGATTCTCACTTCCCCCTTCCTGATGAAAGTTAATAAATAAGATGACAGTGTTCCCACATTGATACAAGAAGAAAAATATGAATTGATTGTCTGGGAATATTTTGTCTGCAAAGAAGAAGCTCTACAGAGCAGAGAGCTGGCAGGAGGGATGGTTGTGACTGTCAACATTTTAGAAAGAAAGTTGTCATACTGTATAATTGTTTAGGAGGTGTAGTCTCAGGGGTGAAAAGGCAGTGGTCAGTTGACTGCAAACTTGCAGTGCTGGAAATGCGTTCTTTGTGCCTCTAGGCTTAGCCAACCCTCACAGACTTCCAGGATTATATTTTTGAATTGCACTGCCTAACTTAGGAATTTTTTTTTTTTTTGGAAAATGATGTTTCTGAATCATTTAATCTCTATTATTAATGCATGACCGTCATTCCTATATTTTAATTATATGTTATAGACAATGTTTCAGGGGTATGCGCATCATTGTAGAACCAGGAGAAAGGACTGTAATTGTACAGAGAGGAATGATGTTTGCTTAAAAAGCATAAAGCATTGTTAGACCAAAATAAATTATCACTAAGTATGTCACAGGAGTTAAATTCCAGCAACTTGCTCACCACATGATTTTGTACAGATAATATTAAAGAGTTCTATAATGTGATTCTTTTGTCTGGAGTAGACGATTGTGCACTGTGTCTACACAGTTGTGAGTGTGTGTGAGCCCCCTAGAGTTTTGGGAATGAGAGCACTGTGCATTCAAAACAGTACAAAGCAAATGCACAAGACTACACTGTGCTTCAGTCCTTTCTATTCATCATTGAGATATTTACAAGGTAACTTCAATCTCAACCCACAGGCCTTTGCAAATCAGAGTCAGTTGCTGGAATTTCTAGGGAGAGCTGAATGGGGCCAGCATTCTGATGTGGCACTTTCTGCAAGGAGGTGAGCAGGAAGCCAGCACTGAGAGAGAGTACTATAGGGTGCACTTTGTCGAGTGGGGCTATAGGAGATTAACAAGAATCTGACAGTGAGTTCAGACTGTCCCTCTGGCTTTAACCTGGGCAGTACACCTTCATCATGGGTTTCCCACAGGCCTGTGTGACCCATACAGAGATGCATTACAACTAGATTCCAAAGAAACCATCTCCTTAGACACCAAACAAAAAACAACTCCTAGGAGGAGCCCATCTGGCTTTTTCCTTCCTAGATCATTGAGGTTTAGGCCTCTAATTACACCTGTAAGTCAACTTATATGACTTATTTAGCACTTGTTTTAGTTCTTTAGGGCTATTATAACAAAATACCACAGACTGGTATAAAAACATAGAAATTTATTTCTCACAGTTTTAGAGATTGAGAAGTTGAAGACCAAGGTACTGAAAGCTTTGTCAAATCCAAGATCAGTGTCTGGTGAGGGCCCACTTTCTGGTTCATAGATGGCGCCTACTCACTGTGTCCTGCCATAGTGGAACACCACAGCTCTGTGGAACTTCTCTTATAATGGCAATAATGACCTGATTGTCCCCCAAGCGTCCCGCCTTTCAATATCATGACTTTGGGAATTAATATTTTAATATAAGAATTTGGGGAGACACAGACATTCAGACCACAGCAACACTATCTGAAAGTCACTTTATCATACCCTAAATACCCCTGAGCACAGCAGAAAGCCTTTCCTTTCCCATCTCAAAAACTCCCCTGCCTAAGTGTTACATCTCACAGGTAGTGTTGATTTTTCCTAATTTCTGCCTATATTAAAAATACATATAATCCCTTTAAATTACCCATTTGAGGTATTGCAACAGACTACCCTGAAATCACTTCCAGATTTTTAGGCTTTCCCTTGAACTTTTAAAGAGATCCTACTTAAAAAAGAAAAGGAAAAAAAAGTCCTCTTTCCATCACTAAGAATAAATAGAAGCAGCACAGAAAGAGGAGAAGTTTTTGTAAACATAAAAAAAATATAAATGCAAAGAAATGTCTTTGTTGTTCTATACTTTAGAATAACCTGGCATTACTATTACCCTGAGCATGGAAGACCGTAATCTCACAGAATTTTGTTGCCCCAAGCTTTAGGAAAATGGGTGTAGAGGTCAAATGATTTCTGGGGTTCTATAATAATTTTAAAAACTTTCATATTCCCTATCATTTGTAAAGCTGCAGAATATCAGTGAGGAACTTTGTTATGTCTGAATAGTTTCCTACCTCTTTATCACTGGATCAATGGATATCTGACTAGGCTCTGAGCTCCATGAAAGAGACCATAATTTCTCAGCCCACTCCATCTTTCTAGTCCCAATTCCAACAGAGTGCCCAGGATTGGTTTTTTTTTTTTTTTAACAGTAAGTATTTTTGTTTTGAGCAATTGGATAAATGAAGCAATTCTGGAAATGGATGCTAACTATAGAAAGGCAAATAAAGGGAGTCTGAGATAGTAGAACGAAAAAGGGTTAGAGAAGGTGGCCATCTTAGAAAAACAGACATTGTGGTCAAGAACAGGGAGTTCCCTATATTCACTTTCCAGGAAGTTTCCTATGTTTTGAAGTTGTTTTAAATACCTTGTAATAGAAAACACCTCTCCTAGTACAATATGTTTTCTTTCTGTCTCTGTGTATGGGCCAATCTCAGTTGAAACTTCCTTCAAAGAGCCTAAAAGAGGAAATTGCTACACTTTGGTCCTTTTTAAAATCTATTTTCAGGGGTGTCTGGGTGGCTCAGTTAAGGATCCAACTGGTGGTTTTGGCTTAAGTCATGATCTCGCAATTCATTAGTTCAAGCCCTGCATTGGGTTCTGTGCTGACAGTGTGGGGCCTGCTTGGAATTATCTTTCTCCTCTTTCTCTTCCTCTCTCTCTGCCCCTTCCCCACTTTCTCTCTCAAAATAAATATATAAATATAAATAAATATAAACATATTTTGTTGTTGTTGGAGTATTGTTTTTTATACCTGGTGATTATGACATCTTCCTGTGTACCATCAAGAAAAGTCATTATCTTTTAGTTGAATGTGTGATCTGATCATTAATAAGAGTGTTGATGAAACTCAGCTGGTGGTTGAACCCCAAACCTCAATCTGAAGTTGTTCACATCCCTGAAGCTCCACCTGGAGAGAGCACAGAGCCCTCAGAGATGTAGTAGACTCATCTGCAGTGAGTCATTGAATCATTTTTGTTGCTGTTGTTAATGTCAAAACTAAGAATTTAATTTGGTAGGCTGTGGATGTAAACACACTATCCATCAACTTCATGATTTGGCCACACATTAAGCCTTTGAATAGTTAGGTTTTACCAATTTTTTATTTTAGCCACCATGAGGAAGAGATAGATAAGAAAATGTGTTTACTTGCATTATCTCATTTTATTCTATCAGCAGACAGACAGACATACACAAACACACACAATCTCAATTTTATTTATTTATTTATTTATTTATTTATTTATTTATTTATTTTTGAGATAGAGCACAAGCGGGGGAGGGTCAGAGACAGAGGGAGACACAGAATCCAAAGCAGGCTCTAGGCTCTGAGCTATCAGCCCAGAGCCTGACACAGGGCTCAAATTCATGAACCTCAAGATTATGACCTGAGCTGAAGCCAGATGCTCAACTGACTGAGCCACCCAGGTGCCCCACATTATCTCAATTTTAAAGAGGTGAAGATCACAGCGCTAACAGAAAACAAAGCTTTTTGTCTTTAATTCCGTTTTTCTCTTTCTCTCCTTGTCTTCCATTCCTCTCTCCATCTTTCTGTCTCTACTCTCTTCTTACTCTCTTCTTTTGCTTTCCTCTAACTCCCTGTGCCTCTCAACTCTTCATCTCTCCCTCCTTCTGTGCTACTCTTTCTCACTCCATTTCCATCTCTGTACTTCTTATTCTGTTTCCTCTTTCTTTATCTCTTTCTTATTTTCTTATAAGAGAATACCCGGAATGGGAACTCAAACCAGGAGGGATCTCCCTCCTCTCTGTCTCATTCCATGGTAAGAGAGAAGTGGACTTTGGACTTTTCCCAAACATTTCTACTTCTACCCTTAGAGGAGAAGGGGCCTTGGGTTTAGGAAATAAGAGAATTGTCATGTTTTAGTGTGAATCATTTACTGTAAATGTCCTTAACCATTACCTTCTTCGTGACAATATATTTCCCTGTAGGCCATGGAGAGATGCAGTTTAGCATGAACAGATTCCTGGTCCAGGTTCAGGAATTTCAAGAGATTTGGATGTGAATTAGTGTCCAGGATTTTCAGCTGCCAAACTCTGCTGGAGTCACAAGACCTGGGTTTGAGAACTGTTTTATTTAGTCTCCTCTGTAGGTCTGTGCTCTTCTTCCGTAACGTGGGCATGGTATCTCCTCTCCCTACTTCACCGATGTGTTCTGAGAATCAGATTAGATAGCACAGAAAAAACATTAATTGTAAAAGGATAAAATGATCCTGCAATTGTATTATGCTTGATAGATCATTGTATAAGAACAAAAGACGTCATTAAGAGAGAGAAAAAGTAACCCTCAATGGGGAGAAGTTATTGATGATACATCTATTTAATAAGGACTACTATCTAGAATATATAGACCACCGCTAAAGATCAATAATAACAAGGGAAAACACTGCAGTAGAAAAATATGCAACAATGTGAACACAAGTCCTCAAAAGAGGAGGTCCACATGGCCAGGAAACAAATGAAAAGGAGCTTCCCTTTTGTAATTATTTGGCACTTCACAGACTATGTCCAAATGGTAAATAAATACATGAAAATGTGATCAGTTGAAGATCATTTAATCAGAATGTGATACCACCACAATCTCATCAAAATTTTTATGATGGAATAATAATTAATAATAATAATAATAATAATAATAATAATTCCATAAAAACTGCAATTTGATGAGTATGCAGGGCCACTGGGATACTTCTCATACAATGATGGTAATGGCGTACATTTCTATAGCCACTTTAAGATACTGTTAGGTGGTATCTACTACAATTGAACATATGTACACTCTAGAAGTCAACAATTCACTTCTGAAATTTTCCTATAGAAATTCATATATATATTTTCACCAAAAGATATGGACAAAAATGTTTGCGGCACAACTATTCATGATGCTTTAAATAAGTAATTAACGAAATGTCCACCGATAGAGGGATATATAAATTGTTCATTTACAGAATGGCATGTGACACAACGACACTGAGTGTACTATAACTCCATGCAACCATATGAATGACTGTCTAATGTTGGCTGAAAGAAGTAACACACAGAAGAATTAATATCATGTGATTTCATTTATATAAAATTCCAGAGTAGGCAAATTAATTGTTGGTAATAGAATACAGGATAATTTTCTATCACCTCCTGGGATGGAGGGTAGTGACTGTTGATGGGCCCTCAGGGAGACTTCTGTTGTACTGCTAATATTCTTTTATTGAGCTGCATAGCTGGTTACAAAGGTGTATTGAATTCTGAAAATTCATCTGGCTGAACACTTATGATATAAGCACTATTCTATATATCTATTATACCTTGATACAAAAGTTAAAAATATTATCCCATAGGTTGTCTTGAGATTCAGAAATGAGGGAAAATTTTTTCCACTAGAAATGCATTCTATTTGTCAGAAAGTCTATGCATGGGAAAGAGGAATTATGACCTTCTCTTAGTCAAGGGACAAGTTCAGACTAAGAAAAAAAAATGATGTAGATTTGAATTCAGTGAAGAATCAAGGAATTAAAGAAAAGAGAATATTTATGATATAATCCTGGATTTATGTGTCAACAAGGCTGACTAGAAAATGGAGGAAAAGTGGCTGGCGTGAAGTTTTGGTGGAAATCCAATTTAAATAATTTGTTCTTAATTCTGAGATATTGAAAGAGTTTGGTCTCTTACCATGGGGGGCAGCAGGGGGAACAGATAGAATGACAGGACAGCATGTGGGATCTGAAGTCCAACACGGAATGAAGGGGAGAAGTGAGATGGAAGAAAGGACAGTTGGGTGCAACGAATAAAGCCCTCAGTCATGAACTTACTGAGACCTGTAAATTCTTTTTATTAAACAAGACTATCATATGTTATGACAGAAATTAAAGTCAACATCTGTTCTAAGGGTTCTCACAGAACTGGGATTTCACTATGAGTTTATGTATTTGTCCACATACACCATATATATGTGCGGTGAGGAATCTTAACTATCCTCACATTAATATGTGGGAAAACTATAATTTTTGTTTTTTAAAGCATCGTTAAAAAACCTGGCGGTCTTCTCTTCCTTCTCAGCCAAAATGGAGTAGTAGATTGCACTCCATTTATGAACCGGCAGTACGTTAACTTGCAGCGTGGGTAGGATTACCATAAATTAAGGCAAAACTACAACGCTAAGCAAAAGAACAGAATGTGTTTGGCAATGGGCTATCCTTGACTTTGTAATCGTTTGTTTTAGTTCTAATCTGCACACTCCAGTAATCTGCCAGCCAAAGAGGCTTGTGAATTAGCAAGGTTTAGCTGTTTATAAAACACATGCATAAATATATGCAGGGACTGTGTTTGCATACAGGGTGTGCATTTATGTGTGCAGATGCATCTGTGTGGGAATGGGCAAAACGCTGGATGTCTTGAAGGGAATGTGAATGTGTGGGTCTGTGTATTGTGTTGAGTGGGCATGTGTGTCAGTGTGTGAGGGGGAGTTGGAGTTGTCATGCACACAGTTGTGCTGGCAAGAATTTTCTCATGAAGAATTGACACAGCCAGAGGTTTGCACAAATGCTTCCCTAGTCTACTCAACCACAATCAGTGTAATCGTAGAGCAGATGGGGATCTTCGGGATCTTTTGTAGAAGACGTCATGGAAAGAAGAGGTGGTATGCTCACAGTCACATGGATAATGGAGAACTACTCCAGAAAATAAGGATACAATGAAGGAATTTTTAAGTCCATGGAGTAACTCTGGCTCTGAGAGTTGTAATCAGAATCAGGTAGGAAGAATCAGGAATTCAGTTGGAAGGTAGGCAGTTCTCATCCAAAGAACTCTTAAGTGTCACTATCTTTATTTGTTTGTTGTGGTAAAATGATGGCCATTGTCTCATTTGCCAGAGCCTCTCAAGACTAAAGACTGAAACACAGGGAAATATATAAGGAGACATTTTGGTATGTTTATTTAAGAGATCCTGGTATTTACAGGGTGTGCACATACCAATGTCCCTATATGTGTCTATACATGGCTTTAGGTATACAGAACTAAGTGGTAACAATATACTCTGAGGTCAATAAGTAACCTTCCTTCCATGCTTACTTATGCATTAAATTCCCCTAGTAGAGGAAACATCTTTTCCTTCTCTACATGACAGGGGTTAGCAATTGGTCTCCCTAGGAAGCTTGGAGTAATCTGAAGGGATAAGAAACTGATTTTTAGAATCCTTCCCAAGAAGATTACTGAAAACTGGAGAAACAAAAGAGTGTGAGAAGAAACAGGAATGCGGGAAGTATAAAAAAGAGAAGGGCTCATGAGCTAAGTTTCACTGTTGCTGAATTTGCTGAGCATTGGCTGTGTGTTATGTGGTGTGTGTGTGTGTGTGTGTGTGTGTGTGTGTGTGTGTGTGTGTTGGGCATGTACACACATGAACACATATTGAATATATAAATTACCAGCACATTTTCTCTGTTGTGAAGTAGTTAAGTGCCAAGATATAGGTGGTTCTTGGAAGTACTTACAGAACATATGCTGTGCTATTCCACCATCTGTAGCCTAGGACTTTGGACCAGATTCTGTTGCTTTGCTTTGGGGCAAGGAAAAAGGAAATGAGCAGATTTCTCCCTCATTTGTGACTCCTCTGCCCAACCAGCTGAGTTCTGTGACTCTAACCTTGCATGGGTCTAGTTCACTCTTCTCCCTGGGGTGCACTAGAAACTTGATGTTTAAAGTTAAGAAATGACTCTGTTCTCACCTGAGGGGGAAAGTTTTACCCTTGCAGACAACACTGTGGAAGCATTTGTACTCAACAGTGTGTTTGTCCAAATTTTTCAAATATGCCATGTTTTTTCCTTCCTACAGGACTTCATGAATTCCACTCCCAACTGCAATTGCCTTCCTTGCCTTGATGATATAGTCTATCTAAGACCAATCTGATCACTGTCTACCCATAGCTTTTGCAACAGAATCTAAACTCTTAATTTAGCTACATCAAACTGTTCATGGCCAGATTCTGCCTACCTTTGCTGACTCATGTCTCACTATTACATCTGTTCTGTTGTCCCTACCACTTGGATGTATGTGAAGTTACACCAACTTGCCACTCTCTAGGATGCCAAATATGTTATTTCTTCTGCCTGGAGGGATGAAGGGCAATAGACATCCCTCCTATAACCCCTGCTCCACCAAGCCCTGATGCTACCACACCAGGCTCTTATAACACTGTGAGGCTTCAAGCTCTCCTGGTGAGACAGAAAGAGAAATATTTTCATTTGTCCTCCAAAGATAAGGAGGTTTTTTTTTTTCAAATGAGAACACTGAGGGGAAAACAGAGAAAAAAAACATGCAACAAAAAGTAGATTTTATTAAATTATACAAAATGGGTTCCTTATTAAAATAACTTGCCCCAAAGACTTAGCTATCCCAGTTTTCTGCAATCCTGCCTTGGCTGAACCAGGGAATAAACAGATTTCCTGAGACCTTGGCCAGTATTCTGCCACTGTCTTGGGAGGTTTTCTCCTTCGCTCTAGGGGACATTGCTGATTCATATTGCTTCGTTCTGGAAATTTGAAAAGGGCAATCAGATGTTACACTGCATGATTTTTCATCTCCATGCTCTCACAGAGGGCTGCAATGAGGGCATTGAGTGAGGTGACCTCCAGGATTAGCCCTCCCTGGGTCTCTCTCCCTAGCAGCCTCCCTTGCTGAATTTTTAGCCCTTGCAGCTGAAACTTTGCTTTTCACTCATCCTCAGGGTGATTCTGGCATGACAAGACTTGGAGTAGAGGAAGCACACTTCGCAATTAATTATGATCTGGGACCTCTTAATGACGCAGCTTGTCAGATGGCAGCAGTGATGTGAATGGAGACTTGAAGCACCACTTGTGGGGTGATAAGCTCCATTCAGCTCTTGGCTGTCTCTTGGTTGCCATGGCAACATCCTTGCTTTAGGGCTCTGTGTCTATGTGAGGGGTTGCAGGGATGAATTTATGGCAGCCTTTGGGAGTCAGTCCTGAGGCTGAAGGACCACTCTCCTAACCCCCAAGAGACAGAGGTTTCTCTGCTATAACGGTAAAAAGGGAGAATGCGACATTGCCATTTTGAAGCTGTTAGTTTGTGTGGTTCAAAGTCATAGTTGAATGCTAGGTTGAAAGGAGCTGGAAAGTAGAAGAGAAGAACAGGGGTTCTCAGCTGCTCAGGCCTGGCATTAGTGGCCTGAGGAGTGAGTTCCGGCTTCAGACAGTAAATAACTTGGGAAGCTTTGATGCACTGAGGTGTCGTCTGGAATGCTGGGTGATGGAGCAGAGCTGGCTTTCTAACTCATGTTTGCCCTGTACTGGTGGTTTTCCGGATGGGTCCTGTCTCTTGCTTGCTTTCATACATTTATATGAACTCCTTCTTTTCCCAGTCCATAGGAATCCCCGCTGCATTCCAGCTCTAGTGCAGGGCCATGTTTACTGAGCTGGTATTTTTTGTTTAGCATTATTGAAGTACAATTGACAATTAAACTTATTTATATTTAAGGTGTACAGCTTGAGGTCTTGATACATATACACATTGTGAGATGAAGTCTGTGGGGAGGCCTGCAAGGCATGTTGAGGGTGAACACTTTGCCTGGGTAATGGGGTGGCCTCTGCATCAGGCTCCCCCTCATTGTGACCTCTCTCTTAACACAGGATGTCTGTACTTTAAAATATTTAGAGGACAGTTTATTTATCCAATCCCTGTTAGGGAGAGAATAATAAGAGTTTGGAAAAATATTTTAAGTATTTCTAAATGGGAAGTGGCATTCAATAAGGAAGGGCACAATTAGTGAAAAATGGTGTTGAAACAGGTTTCTGAGGACAGTGATGACTGCTACTTGGAGGACATTTGTTTCACTCTATGCAGTGAGATAAGGAGGGAATGCAGGTCAGGATGTGGACAGAGATGAATTGCTCCATGTACTACAAGGAGCAGAATTAGAAATTCAGGGACATTCCAGAATGGAAGCAAGAATTGGATAGTAATCTAGAAGCTAGAAACAGAGATATGTGATAGGTTATAATCCTGCCCAATGCTTCCTTAAGATTAGTCCTGTGTTCTCTTATGAATTAATCTTTGGCATGATACCTGGTGTACTTTTCATAAGCCAGGATAGCAATAATGACACCTTCTAAGTCTATAATGTGAAGTAGTTTCCTTGCATTATCTCACTTATACTAGCAGGTCAAGATGGTTTTGCCTGCTTTCTAGATGAGGACACATCCGGCATGTTTATTAGATAAAAACACTTAATTTCAACAAGTGTTATTTCCAAGTGTAAAAATCCATTTATGTGGACATTCTCAGACATAAAAATTATATTAAATTTATGTATGATTTATTTTTTCAGCAACATATATTCCTTTTTAAAAGAATAAAAGTGAGTGCCTAGACCTAAGGCAGCACAGGCACGGGCAAATTCAGGTTATAGGGTTATTGTATCATAGAAGCCAAGGGTCACCTTCCACTCAAGGATTAGCTTCAAGTCTAGTATGGAATTTACTGGGGTATCTCTGCTCTTCTCAGCTGCACTTAAACACTGTGAATCCTGCCTTCTTGTTCACTGTCAGCCCTCCCCTGGAATCCTTATTCTGGTCTCTTCAAGTCTCAATAAGTATTTTCTTGTCTTATAATTAGGAGAAGATGATATATAGTTCCTGCTCTTGGGAATAAGATTCTCAATCTCATAGATTAATTTGCTACTCTTTTCAGAGTACATATTGCTTTCTAGAAAAGGGATTTGGGGAAATTATACTGGAGTCATCTTGCTGCTGACAGAATGAGTCAAATTTTAGAAGACTGCCCTGCTTTTGGTGACTGGCTCCTAGAGCACCCACGAAGCTTGCCGTAAGCATCACCATTAGGTTTTACACATCATTTTAGAACAGTCTTGCTTGCTGGAATTTTCTATTTACAGATAGTAATTTTACCTTTGGGTTCTCCAATTAGGTTATAGATGGGGGAGTCTCATAATATTTCCCAAAAACCATAAAAACTCAAATACTTTCAGAGTCTCTTATGAAGAGGGCAAGGTATAGTGAAGACAATGAGGACTATGGAAAATATGCAATACATTTATATATAAGTACATATTATGCATATAAATACACACACACACACACACACACACACATATATATATATATATACACACACACACACACACACACACACACACACATATATATGAGAGAAACACTGTACCTTCCAAACTAACAAATCTATAGTCATAAGGAGTCCAAAGATCTTTAGTCTAAAAACCTCTGAATATTACTTGGACTATAAATTACTCTGAAGTTGAAAAAGAAAAAAAAATTGATTCTTTAGTCTGCAATGAATCTTATAGATTGATGCTCACTATATTCTTTTGAAGTCTCCTTAGCCCACTGAGACCCTGGTGAGAACCTTGAACACACACTTTTCAGAGCGAGGGATCAGAAATGGGCATTACAGGAAGACATATTTCTGTCTCTGAGCCTCTGGTCACCAAGAAGGAGATGTGGCTTTGGACAATGACACTGATGACTCAAGGTCAGAGTAGAATCAATGCCTTAAACAGTTATTTAGTATAGTAAAAATTCATAATTTAGAACAGATTATTAAGAGAATGGCTTGGAGTAAAATATGTTTGTGTCTGAAGATTGTCTTACTGAGTTTGTGTTAAATATGCTGATTGTACATGTCATTTTGAGCCATTGGATTTCTCTTTTTCACATTTAGATTCATACCTTCAATAGGGTATATTACAGCTTCAACCCAACTGCTATCAGATTCTACATTGGGAATTTGGTTGAGATAAGAGGTTATCAAGTAAACAATTAGAATCATGAGGGAGTAGAGAAGGTGTTCTTCTAGTGGTGTTGCTTCAGGGGATATGTTTGTTAGCACTTGGCTTTGTTGAAATGTGCACAATATATTTGGGAGATCTTGAGAGGCTTTTTAAAGTTTAATTGCTGCAAATCTCTTGTTATCATGCTTTCCTGTGAGATTTACACAGCCCTAAATGCTTTCCAGTATGAAAATTATTCTTTCCTATATTGTTTTGCCTGAAAAAGTAGAGTGTGATGAGCTATAGGAAAGAACAGCCTTCATTCTGTAGAGTCAGTAAGAGAGTGTGTGTTAGTTTGCTACAACTGCCATAACAGCATACCACTGACTGGGGATCATAAAAAACAAACTATTATTTTCACAGCTCTGGAGGCTTGAAGTTCAAGTTCAAAGCTTTGGCAGCCATGGTCTTTTCTGAGACCTCTCTCCTTGGCTTGCAGATGGCTGACTTCTCCCTGTGTCTCACATGGTCTTTCTCTCTTTTGAGATATCCCTGGTATCTCTTTACATGTCCCAATTTCCTTTTCTTGTAATGACATTAGACAGTTGGATTAGGGGCCAACTAAAGGCTTTGTTTTAAGGTGATCACCTGTTTCAAGGTCTCATATCCAAATACATTCACTTTCTGAGTTCCTTCCATTTAGGGCTTCAACAAAGGAATTTTCAGGAGATGCAATTCAGCCCATAAAAAACATAAGTGCTTTTAGGGTTGGACCAAATGGTGGGTAAGGCCCCTTTTTAGACATATAACTGTAGGATTCTCTAATTCTAGAATTTGATTTACCTTTGACTTTTGAAAAATCAGACCGTGATAGCTGGTTTTCTTTTTTTATTTTTATTTATTTTTTATTTTTTTTAACGTTTATTTATTTTTGAGACAGAGAGAGACAGAGCATGAATGGGGGAGGGGCAGAGAGAGAGGGAGACACAGAATCAGAAGCAGGCTCCAGGCTCTGAGCCATCAGCCCAGAGCCCGATGTGGGGCTCGAACTCACCGACTGCGAGATCGTGACCTGAGCTGAAGTCGGATGCTTACCAACTGGACTGAGCCACCCAGGCACCCCGAAAGCTGGTTTTCTATCTCTTTTTCATGCACTGTGGTGGCCAAATAGCACCAGCTTCCCGCAAAGAATCAAATTCAGACATGCCCTCCTATTTTATGACCAAAATGTCTCCCCACTCTCAACATCATTCCCATTCACAACCTGCTCTAGTTCTTTTCTTAATCATAAAAACTATCAATAGGGACAATACAAATACAAGTTACTAAGGAGAGAGGAGCAGCTGCTAAATACAATTTCCTTTAAGGGAACTGCACTTGTTGACACATCCTCATGAGAAATGATGCCTCCAGAGCAGAAGCAGAATAGAGATTTAAGAGAAAAATTCTAGGGTAAAATTCTACTGACTTGACTTCTAGATTTTCTGCTTCTATGGGTGGTGGAGCCATTAGCAGAGATCACTAGTAAAGGAGTGATGTTATTTTAAGTTATCTAAAGGCATTTGTGCATACACACACACACACACACACACACACACACACACACACGTATAGTTCCCTACTGACACATTTTCAACTGTGCCAACTAAGCAGAACTTCTGCATTCTTTCAAAGAATCCTAGTCACAGAGCTTGACTTCTTCAATGGTTAACAGAAGCATAGCCCCAGGCTAAGGTGCCTAAGAGCATTTCTGTTTTAAATGTAAAATGGATAAATGCAAGAACTGGACCATATGTAAACACATGACATTTATATCTTAGACAAAATAATCTCTGTCAAGAAAAAGAATCCTATAGCAAAGAATCCAGCATATAGAATTAAATAGTATATGAATTAAATCAAAAGACTACCAATCGTGCAATGTTTTAGTTCTTTTGTACAATTCCTTTTTATCAAAAGGATAATGCTCACTACTCCTCAGTAACTAATTAACAATAAATAATGTGTGGAAAAGGTTGAGAAATAAAACATTCATAGTGAGCATTTCATTATGTGATTAAAGATCATTAGATGTATTAACTGCCTTACTAATGAATGCATTGTTAATTACTTGTTAGTATTTTATCCAGTCACATTACTTAGAACACTGCTGACTTTTGTGAGGAGATATGTTAGCAGTAAAAAGTGGAAATATTGGGCTACTTCTAGAGAAACAGCAAACCTATGAAGTTCCCCTTCTAAGATTATATCAATATTCCTTTCTGAATTATTAAGCAAAAACCATCAATGTAAATTGACTTTTGATATTTAGACTCACTAAAAGCAGAAAATGTGTTGATCCTCTGAGGCTAAAAGGATGAATTTCTGCATGTGTACATTACACTTTACTGCTAAACTTACTTTAACCGTATTCTTCATTCTGTAAGATGGAGTTCAAAGGTTGATGATACTAGGTTTCATTATTGCCAGATCCACAATTGGACCATTTAGGGATAGTATAAGCTTAACTGTAGAATAACCCATCTCATCCAACATGTATAGAACATTTCTGTTTCATTCAAGAGTCTGAGAAATTGTCTTTGTTGAGACATGGTGAAGTAGATAGCTGTAGCAGATGCCTAACCAACCTCCATGTAACCAACTCATCAGAATATTTAGTTCAGCACTCCATTTGTAAACATACTGAGCAGTGTCCAGGCACTCTTATCTTGTGGCCCACAGGCTCTGCACCCCTGTTCTTGTGCCTATCTGCTCTCACCACTGGTGCTAAGCTTATCACGAGTCAGTAAATGTATTTATGTCAATTGCCCTTGCCATTGTAATTGCATAACTCAATTAAATATTATATGTCAATGGACCATGAGTGCAAAGAAAAAAAATGTTTCAGATTGTTTTTCTGAGAAGGTGAGGTTCTAAAAAAATTTGTTGTGAAATTAGGTGTGGTTAGATAATTATAAAGGTAGAGGACATTTTGTAAAATCCTAGAATTCTGGGCTCAGATCAGCTCTCTAGAGACTTTGCATTCTTACCCTTACTTAAAGACACCCCCCAAAATGGAATAGTAGACCATGCATCATAAATGTGACTTTTGTTAAGAAAACTGTGAAACTCTAATCAAAGGATGTGAACATGAAGGAAAAACCTTGGCCCTACATCATAAGCATAGCTGATGAATGTACACTTACATATCTTAAGAGAAAACAAGACATTTAGGCAGTAAACATGTTTTTTTCTTAAGCAATGAATGTGTTTTTTAATGATTCTCTGCTTTACAGAATTTTTTTCTGATTAATTGGTCAGTTACTGACTCTGCACTACATAGAAGAACTTTGATTGCTTATGAGGAATGAAAAAGCAGTGTACATTACATTTAAAATATAACCTAACTTTAAAAAAATATACTTGCAAGCATGTATGTATATCTGTAGAAAAAGTTAGGCAAGAATATTAATATTTAATGTTGGGGGGTATGTTTATGCTAGTCTTTTATTTTCTTTGTTATATTTTTCTATATTAAATTTTCCCATAATTCATTCCCATTATTTTTATAATGAGATGATAAAATGCTAAGTGATTTTTAAAAATATTTTATTTTAATTTATTTTAATTTACTTATTTTGAGAGGAAGAGGGGTAGAGAGCAAGCAGGGAAATGGCAGAGAGAGAAGGAGACAGAGAATCTTAAGCAGGATCCACACGGGCAGCACAGAGCCCAATGCAGGGCTTGATCTCAGGAATCGTGAGGTCATGACCTGAGCTGAAACCAATAGTCAGACACTTAACTGACTCAGCACCCATGTGCCTCAAGATTTAACTTTTTAAATAATCTCTGCATCCAACGAGGAGTTTGAGCTCACAACCCCAAGATCAAATGTCACATACTCTGCCAACTGAGGCAGCCTGGTGCCCCAACCATTAAATGCTTCCTAATGCACTGTGTTTTTGCTCCTTTGTCCCTATCCTCATATCTCCACCAGAGGCATAAGCCATTCCTGAGAGTAAGACGGATCTGGGCTGCTTCTTGAATGATGTAAAGGGGCTTAACTGCTAAAAGACCCTTTTTAACGTGTATTCATTCACATGGGCTCTTCTTGGTCCAAGGAACAATTTAGAGACAGTCTGTGTGTATTCTAGAGGTATAGTGTTTCCTTTCCTGTGTTTAGCCCAAATAACCATGGTTTGGCTGAGTAATTGCAGTTGTAGAGAATGGAAGAATTTTGAATCTCAGCAACATTTACAAACATTTCAAATTGGTGGTAGAGTTTACATACATCTCCTTGCACCCATGTTCTGAAAAAAATTGACTTTAGTTGAGCATGTACTTTGAAACTGCATTTGTGGAGTTCTTGTTTGTTTAGTCATTGTTGAATGAATAGGGAAAGAAGTGTCTTGTTTGTTTATGTCAGGAAGATGAGGTAAACACCTACCACTAAAGCTGAAAACTCAGAGGAAAGAAGACAAAACTCTAGAAAGGCTTTAAAAGGAGGTAACACAGAGGCTTTGTTACCTTGGCCTCGTGACTCTTGCTGCATAAAGCACACAAGGAACCAGAGCCTCAAAGACAGCACACAAGGCATCTAAAACTCTGCCCAGAGCATTCTAAGTTTTGCCAGTCACTGATAAGTGACAGATGGATGTGTGTTTATTTTCAGTATGTCTTGTCTGATTATGTTTACATCTGAATTTATTATTTTGGTTAGATAAAATTTAGTTTAATTTTAATTGTGCTGTGATGTGCTGGCATTTTTCTTTTGTAGGGCACTAATAATATTTTTTTTCTTTTTTTAAATTTTTTTTTTCAACGTTTATTTATTTATTTTTTTTGGGACAGAGAGAGACAGAGCATGAACGGGGGAGGGCCAGAGAGAGAGGGAGACACAGAATCGGAAACAGGCTCCAGGCTCTGAGCCATCAGCCCAGAGCCTGACGCGGGGCTCGAACTCACGGACCGCGAGATCGTGACCTGGCTGAAGTCGGATGCTCAACCGACTGCGCCACCCAGGCGCCCAATAATATTTTTTTTCTATGATACGATATCATCATGTCTTTGCATCAGATTTGGACAGATCGGAGGAAACGAGAAGAGTGAGTTTAGGGGTCTAGGCTACCCCGCGGTCATTCAGTCTGTGCTCCTTGGGTATGCTAACACTGTCCCTGGGGCTTCTCATCACCTTTGTGTGGGCTGCAGTCTGCCCCATCTATAGTTGAGTATGAGAGTAAAAGTGGTACTTAACTGAAGTGAGCATACAGGTATACATAATTTACAAATGTTCCCTTGCATGGTCTTCACCATTGAGAAAATTGAGACTCTGTTGAGTTTAAAGTCAATTGTCTGATGGTCACAATTACATGGCTGAGATGGGTGATAGCCAGAGTTTCAATTTAGTCCAGCTGTGAAGGTTCTAAGAGACTAGTTCCACATTTGAGGGGTTGCTACACCTGTCTGGACCTGTCCCTTCGTACATAGCTCGATTACTCACACAGGGAGCAGAGAGCACAGAAAAGTCAACCATACACATCAATCCTCAACTTGGGATTTCACTCTGCATCTGTTCTACTTCTTGGGTCTTTGTCTCTACATATTAGCTCTTCTTGTTTACATTGAACTAAGAAAAACATTGTCTGGTAGTATTTTTTTTCTTTTAAAAAAATAACAAGGTATAATTTACATATAATGTCTATATTTTAGCTGTATAGTTAAGTGAACTTTGACAAATATATATAACAATTCAACTACTATCCTAATCTAACATGTAAAACATTTCCCTTTTTCCAAATATTCCTTCATGCCACTTTGTAGTCAATTGCCACACTCCCGTCTCTAACTTTCACTCTGATGTCTAGCACCATGAAATGATTTTGCCTAGTGTAAATTTCATTTGGGCCAGAATTGTAGAGTGTATAATTTTTGTCTGATTTATTTGACTCAATAAAATGTCTATAAGGTTCAATATGTTTCATGTCTCATTTTTATTGCCCAGTAATTTTCCACTGTCCAAATATATCTCAATTTGTTTCTCCATTTTCCTATCAATGGACATTTAGTTTTTGTACTTTGGGGCTGGTATGCATAAAGTTGCCATGAACATTCACATAGCAGTCTTTCTGTGGACATGTTACTTCATTTCTCTTGGGTAAATACCTGGGAATGAAATTAAGTCATGGGGAAGGTGTGCTGTAATATTTATAAGAAACTGTGTGCTGTTTTCCAACATAATGGTACCATTTTACATTCCCACAAGCAACACATGAAGATTTCACATCTTTGCCAGTATTTAGTATTAGACATTGTTTTCAATTGTAGATGTTCTAGTTGGGTGTGAAGAGGCATCTCATTGTGGTTTTAATTAACGTTTCCCTGATGTCTTATGATGCCCAGGCAATTTTCATGTGTGTTATGTCCATTAATATATATTTTTGTTGGTGTTAAAATGTCTGTTCAAGTCTTATCCTAATCTAAATGGAAAAATAAGTTGTTATTATTGAGTTTTTACAGTTCTTTACATATTTGGGATTCAAATCCTTTGCCATGTATATGTACTGTGATTATTTTCACCCAGTTTGTAGTTTGTGTTGACTTTCTTTTTCTTTTCTTTTTTTTTTTTTTAGTTTATTTTTGAGGTGGGGGGGAGTAAGGAATTGGCAGAGAGACAGAGAATACCAAGCAGGCTCCACGCTGTCAGTGCAGAGCCCAACGTGGGGCTGGAACCCACAAACTGTGAGATCATGACCTGAGCCAAAATCAAGAGTCAGTTGCTTAACCAGTAGAACCACCCAGGAACCCTTGTAGTGACTTTTAAGTACCCTTTTTTCTCTTTATCGCATTCTTCACACCATTGTGCTGCCTACTCAGTGAGCATTCTTAACTCACACAACTCCTTTCTCCCCTGAATGCTCCCCTGAATAATGCACTGGGGTGTGCTAGTAACACCTAAGAGAGAGGTCCTTGTTCCAGGGAGCATCTTGCAGCCACAGAGTCATGTGCCCTCCTCTTGTACCTCTTTGCTCTCCTCACCAGGAATCTGACATGGTCCTAAAATCAAATGTGGCTTAAATATTTCAGGTCCCCGCTTCTTTCTCCCTTTACCTTATGATTACTTCCAAATGCTAATGATCAAATGGATGGAATCTTGAAGATTTTGTGATAATCTGATTTTTTAATAACTACTTCTGCCAATCTGGTGACTAATACCACTACTAGAATGCACAACACATTTTGGTTCATTTATGCTGTGTACCTGTCCTAAGGGGGGATGGAGCCATGGAATTCAGGAACAGTAACTTCAAACACAGGGAGCAATTGGCTGGGCGACTAATATCAGATTTGGCTATATTTTTCAAGGTGGAATGAATGGCGCTATAAGTAAAAATTGCATTTTTCGCAGGAGGTTGAGAATTTTTTTGGATGCCTGAAGAAAATGAAATTGTCAGTCTGAAGTGAATATAAACAGTTTGAAGTTGAATGATCTATGCAGCTTTCACCAATAGCAAATAGCTTCTGGTGGAGGATATGTTACAATGTAAAATGTAGGATATATTGTCATTTTTATTACAATATAGAAGCAATGGCAAACACTCTGGTGTGCTCGAAGCTATTTCAATCTATCCTAGGGACTGCTGGGTTTCTTTGCTCCATGTCCCCTCTGCTTAAATCCACAGGTAAATAGTATCAGTTCCCACTTGGGCATCAAGACTTACAAGACTAGTCTTAGTGATGGGGCAAGAATTCAGAGCTCATGAAATCCCCAGAGGGACCCAGGTCACATGGACTAGGTATTGGATATCAGAGTAGAAAGGCTAAATAAGTTTAGTGTCTTTTTAGGTTCTAGCCTTATTGGAGTTCAATGGGTACAGAATATATAACGATTTCAGCAGAGTTTCTCTATGACCTATCAAACTGAACTGGAAAAAGTAGAGAATTTCCAAAATTCTTGTAGGAATCCCTGAATTCAGTAGAGATGATGATGGATCCCTAATTCACAAAACATACTGCATGGAATTCAAACCTCTTGAGCCAAGGGTATCACTGTCCCTTCTATGTGTGAGCTAATGAATCTATAGCACATGGAGAGACAAAGAAAACATAGGAATCCCTTTCTAAAAGATGCATAGTTGAACATATTCCACTTGTTTAAGATTGGACTACTTCTCAGCTTAAGAAATTATAAGGCATTGTGATGCTATGAAAGTAAAAATTATTTTTTTGTTAGTTCTGATTGTTATAATTCATATACACAAAGGCTAGAGCTTCATGCAGCAAGCAGTGCTGGATCGTGGCAACGCTAGAAGTGCAAACTTTCAGCTTTCACCTGAACCTGGAGTATTAATGCTTGTGTTTACAGTGGACTTACATCTGCATGAAGAATGGCCTTATTTCAGCGATCCTGACATCTACAGCGGCAGTTGGGCTGCATCTATTATATATCCTACGTTTCTTTCTTGACTGATGCCTTCAATCCTTTTGTCACTGAGACAGAAGAATGTCACATTAACCTTCTGTTTCACTATGATAACTGTGTTTTGTTCAGAATTCAGCACAGTTACGTAAAACCAATAGTCTATCCACAGGCTTGTTGGGGGGTCATTAGTAGATTTGGCTGCCATAATTATTGAATGATCCATCATCCTGAAAGGCTTATCCTCATGGTTCTCCTTTTATGTAAATCCTCAGCAACAAGATATGTTTTTCTTGAATTGTAGAAACCAGTCTTGTGGCAGTAGCTCCCCTGTCACCCTCTATGGAGAAGGGACATTCCAAATGTGGTGCCGTGCTTTGGAAATGAGAGCCAGGAAGTGGTGTCTGGGCTTCTGTGCCACAAAAGAAAAAACAAATCAGAAAAGCAGGTGAAGGCAGAGATCTCCCGCCCTAGGTACATAGGATGCTTAGTAAATAGCCATGGATCATAGGAACTAGTATATGTCACCTTGATAGACAGAACCTTGCTGATAACCTGCTTACCTGACCCACCTCCCAGAAATCTATCTATGGAGAAACCCATGGGAGTTGGTCCTCTGGGCTCTCGTAGCCAGAAGGCAAGCTAAAAAGAATCTGTGGTTTCTTCAGGATAGATCTAACAGTTATTTAAACCAAAAATTCACAGACAGGAAGGGGGAGGATTAAAATATTTTAACAGAAGGTAAAATGCATTGCCTGAGTTCACAGTGTAGAATCTCAGACCTTCAGAAGTTTTAAAATAAATGTCCTTGGGTTTAGACTTAGTGTGCCTTCTCAAAGAAGAAGTTAATTATGTCTCTAAGAATAAAGATTTATCTCATCAGAAACACTGGAATGTTCCTCACAACTTGTAGTTGATTTTTTCAGTTATAATGGGAAGGAAATGTTTTTGTAACCTTTTACTTAAAGCACATATTTTTAATAATTAAGATTTCTTGAATTTAAAAATATGTATATTATTATTTTTTATTTCACTAACCCAGAGTGTCAAAAGTACTGAATCATAATTATGGATGCCAGTGTGCGAAAGCTTGTTGAATATAATTCGCTTGCTCAGATGTGGGGTGGGAAAGGTAAATCCACAGGGCAGGGCTGGCCTGGCAAGGGGGCCTGGGGCTGATGCCACTGGAGGCAGTGAGAAGTGTCCCGCTCTGTAAGAGGTATACTCCTAACAAGGTGAGCAGGGAAAACAAGGGAAGGTATGAGAGAAGGAAAACTCTCTAGAGCTCGTCTGGAACTAACCAGATCACACTTTGCTTCTCTGTCTCCTGAAGGTACCAGGCTAATCCTGATTTTCCCCTTCCATTTAGTTCAACAAGTGTGTGTGTGTGTGTGTGTGTGTGTGTGTGTGTGTGCGCGCGCGCACACACACTCCAGAATCTATGCTAGGTGCTTGGGATACAAATATCAAATAAACACGATATTTTTTTGTTCTCATGTTGCTCAGAGCATTTGAGGATTATAAACTTATTAGCTAAATATTCTCACTTTTATTTTTCCTGAGGTATTATTTAATTTTTAAATTTGTTATCTTTGCATAGGCAACAGATGCTTATAGGAGAAAATTTTGTAAAAATCAGAAAAAAATATTCTTGTTGTTTGCATTTTGATTACAAGGTTGCTGTACCTTTTATACGAGGAATGTGTTGATACATATTTTGGTGGTGGTTTTCTCTTTACTTCTCCCTTAATGAGAGATCTGTACAATTTTGTTGTTCTAAGTCTGGGGAGAAATAAGCCTCTGTTTCAAGTGAGGCTTTCTTTCTCAAAGATTGCTGTGGAGACTTCCAAGTTATAGCCCACAGGCAAATTATAAATACCTGCCCACTAATTACTGAGTGGACTGCAGAATCAAATAGTGATTATACAGAGAATAATCTACATTATGCAAGATGTGGTCAGGAGGACAGAAGTCACTCTAGATATTTCAAGCAGGAAGGATTTAATATAGGAAATCAGTTACTTATAAAATTTTGAAAGAAGGTTGGAGAAGCCATGAACCAACGTTAGTTTAAGCAGTTGGCTTTGTGGCAATCAAGACATGTAAGTCTTACAGGGATTTCCACACATGATCTCAAAGACCCACAGCTCTGGAGGGGGTGATTCATAGGAGCAGATGCAGAACGCTCTGTGAACTTCACTTTTGCCTTCTGCCCTCTCACCTACTTGGGGGATGAGAATAATGGCTTTTCTTTTCTGTGTTTTTCAGTTTTGTCTAGGTGAGTTTCATTAATAGACTCTAAATTTGAACCTGTAAATATGAGAAAGGTATTTTCAAGACATTTCTTGTAAGGTTTAGGGGTGTGTGTGTGTGTGTGTGTGTGTGTGTGTGTGTGGCTGGGGCAGATGCTGAATACAACAGACATATAATAAAAATATAAACAATAAAGCTAACAGGTACTAAACTTCACCTTGTTCACGTGTAGGACTTTACATGTTCTCATGGGAGTTATGTGAAAGGGTCACTAATATCCTTGTTTCACAGGTCAGATTTACTGAATCTTATAAATATTAAGGAAATTTATGAAAGCCTCTCCCCCCCACACCATGTTGGCATGCAAATCTGGGTCAACTTTATTCCCAAGCATGGACTCTATGTAAAATTGTATCTGGCTTCCACCATTTGATCAACTAATGGCACAGAGAGATATTTACTCATGAATAATTAGATGCATTCTATAGTTATCCTCTTGCCATAAAGCCAAAATCAAAAATGACAACTCAGAGAGTTCATCAGTTTCCCAGATCTTCACACCTGCCCCTTTCATCTAGGCATTTTTATTCCCTCAATACTTCATCTGTGCTTTGGTTAGTAGAAATTCCCCCAGGGCTTTGGCATTTTTCAAGTTTCTAGTGCTGTTTCCACTTGGTAACACTTGGGTGTATGTTTTCATAAATGTTATATCAGGGCCACAATGAGAGGCGTTCACAGATCTTTTCAAAAAATATATGTCCATTAATAGAGTTAGGAAGGAACACACAATGTATATCTTTCTATTGTGCTAACAGTCTTTAAAAAGTAGATCACATATCCTGCCGTTTTTATTCAAATCACATGGTCACTATAAACATGGATAGTAGAAAGAAGATACTTAGCTATGAGGGAGCTAGGTATTATCACTGGACCAGATGCTGCCCACCTAACTAAAGTTTCTGGGCTTTGTTCTTCGAAAGGTGAACCTATCCTTTCACACTTGAGATTGTAGTTAAAGAGCAAATAGAATCAAATAATTGTAAAAGAAGAATTATGTACAGTTATTAAAGCTTTAAGAATTATAGTTTTTATTCACCTTCATTCACATTTTATCCCTTCAACCAACCTAAAAAGTAGATAGGACACATAGTATATCCTTATTTACAAATGAAGAATCTTTAGTTCAAAAGGATTGAGTGACATAATGTGTTCAGTTAGCACTTGACTAAATTGATCTCCCATGAAGTTGGCAGTGTGCTCGAATGAAGCCTGTTGCAACCCCTGCTCTCAGGTGTTTAACTTGAGGACACACAACTGATACAGATAATTTGTGAAATGCCAATTATATACAGAATATGGTGTGGCAGGCTAGATATGCAGAGTGTCCAAATGAGTTGTGCAAACATCCAGTGCTGAACACGCATGGAAAAGGGACAGAAGCATACATGAAAGCATTGTCAAGAAAGTTCTCTTGAAGAAGCAGCAAGATGGCGGCTTAGGAGGACGCTGGGCTCACCGCGCGTCCTGCTGATCACTTAGATTCCACCTACACCTGCCTAAATAACCCAGAAAACCGCCAGAGGATTAGCAGAACGGAGTCGCCGGAGCCAAAGGCAGACGAGAGGCCCACAGAAGAGGGTAGGAAGGGTGGCGAGGCGGTGCGCGCTCCACGGACTGGCGGGAGGGAGCCGGGGCGGAGGGGCGGCTCGCCGGCCAAGCAGAGCCCCCGAGTCTGGCTGGCAAAAGCGGAGGGGCCTGACGGACTGTGTTCCCACAACAAGCGCGACTTAGCGTCTGGGAGGACATAAGTTAGCAGCTCTGCTCAGAAAGCGGGAAGGCTGGAGGACAAAGGGAGGGAGAGCTGCTGAGCCCCCTGACGACAGAGCTCAGCTTGGTGGGGAACAAAGGCGCTCGCCAGCGCCATCTCCCCCGCCCATCCCCCAGCCAAAATCCCAAAGAGAACCAGTTCCTGCCAGGGAACTTGCTCGCTCCGCGCAAACACCCAACTCTGTGCTTCTGCGGAGCCAAACCTCCGGCAGCGGATCTGACTCCCTCCCGCTGCCACAGGGCCCCTCCTGAAGAGGATCACCTAAGGAGAAGCGATCTAAGCCTGCCCCTCCTGCCCCCGTGCACCTTGCCTACCCACCCCAGCTAATACGCCAGATCCCCAGCATCACAAGCCTGGCAGTGTGCAAGTAGCCCAGACGGGCCACCCCACCCCACAGTGAATCCTGCCCCTAGGAGAGGGGAAGAGAAGGCACACACCAGTCTGACTGTGGCCCCAGCGGTGGGCTGGGGGCAGACATCAGGTCTGACTGCGGCCCCGCCCACCAACTCCAGTTATACACCACAGCACAGGGGAAGGGCCCTGCAGGTCCTCACCACTCCAGGGACTATCCAAAATGACCAAGCGGAAGAATTCCCCTCAGAAGAATCTCCAGGAAATAACAACAGCTAATGAGCTGATCAAAAAGGATTTAAATAATATAACAGAAAGTGAATTTAGAATAACAGTCATAAAATTAATTGCTGGGCTTGAAAACAGTATACAGGACAGCAGAGAATCTCTTGCTACAGAGATCAAGGGACTAAGGAACAGTCACGAGGAGCTGAAAAACGCTTTAAACGAAATGCATAACAAAATGGAAACCACCACAGCTCGGCTTGAAGAGGCAGAGGAGAGAATAGGTGAACTAGAGGATAAAGTTATGGAAAAAGAGGAAGCTGAGAAAAAGAGAGATAAAAAAATCCAGGAGTATGAGGGGAAAATTAGAGAACTAAGTGATACACTAAAAAGAAATAATATACGCATAATTGGTATCCCAGAGGAGGAAGAGAGAGGGAAAGGTGCTGAAGGGGTACTTGAAGAAATAATAGCTGAGAACTTCCCTGAACTGGGGAAGGAAAAAGGCATTGAAATCCAAGAGGCACAGAGAACTCCCTTCAGACGTAACTTGAATCGATCTTCTGCACGACATATAATAGTGAAACTGGCAAAATACAAGGATAAAGAGAAAATTCTGAAAGCAGCAAGGGGTAAACGTGCCCTCACATATAAAGGGAGACCTATAAGACTCGTGACTGATCTCTCTTTTGAAACTTGGCAGGCCAGAAAGAATTGGCACGAGATTTTCAGGGTGCTAGACAGAAAAAATATGCAGCCGAGAATCCTTTACCCAGCAAGTCTGTCATTTAGAATAGAAGGAGAGATAAAGGTCTTCCCAAACAAGCAAAAACTGAAGGAATTTGTCACCACTAAACCAGCCCTACAAGAGATCCTAAGGGGGACCCTGTGAGACAAAGTCCCAGAGACATCACTACAAGCATAAAACATACAGACATCACAATGACTCTCACCCTGTATCTTTCTATAATAACACTGAATGTAAATGGATTAAATGCACCAACCAAAAGACATAGGGTATCAGAATGGATAAAAAAACAAGACCCATCTATTTGCTGTCTACAAGAGACTCATTTTAGACCTGAGGACACCTTTAGATTGAGAGTGAGGGGATGGAGAACTATTTATCATGCGACTGGAAGCCAAAAGAAAGCTGGAGTAGCCATACTTATATCAGACAAACTAGACTTTAAATTAAAGGCTGTAACAAGAGATGAAGAAGGACATTATATAATAGTTACAGGGTCTATCCATCAGGAAGAGCTAACAATTATAAATGTCTATGCGCCGAATACCGGAGCCCCCAAATATATAAAACAATTACTCATAAACATAAGCAACCTTATTGATAAGAATGTGGTAATTGCAGGGGACTTTAACACCCCACTTACAGAAATGGACAGATCATCTAGACACACGGTCAATAAAGAAACAAGGGCCCTGAATTAGACATTGGATCAGATGGACTTGACAGATATATTTAGAACTCTGCATCCCAAAGCAACAGAATATACTTTCTTCTCGAGTGCACATGGAACATTCTCCAAGATAGATCATATACTGGGTCACAAAACAGCCCTTCATAAGTTTACAAGAATTGAAATTATACCATGCATACTTTCAGACCACAATGCTATGAAGCTTGAAATCAACCACAGGAAAAAGTCTGGAAAACCTCCAAAGGCATGGAGGTTAAAGAACACCCTACTAACGAATGAGTGGGTCAACCAGGCAATTAGAGAAGAAATTAAAAAATATATGGAAACAAACGAAAATGAAAATACAACAATCCAAACGCTTTGGGACGCAGCGAAGGCAGTCCTGAGAGGAAAATACATTGCAATCCAGGCCTATCTCAAGAAACAAGAAAAATCCCAAATACAAAATCTAACAGCACACCTAAAGGAACTAGAAGCAGAACAGCAAAGGCAGCCTAAACCCAGCAGAAGAAGAGAAATAATAAAGATCAGAACAGAAATAAACAATATAGAATCTAAAAAAACTGTAGAGCAGATCAACGAAACCAAGAGTTGGTTTTTTGAAAAAATAAACAAAATTGACAAGCCTCTAGCCAGGCTTCTCAAAAAGAAAAGGGAGATGACCCAAATAGATAAAATCATGAATGAAAATGGAATTATTACAACCAATCCCTCAGAGATACAAACAATTATCAGAGAATACTATGAAAAATTATATGCCAACAAATTGGACAACCTGGAAGAAATGGACAAATTCCTGAACACCCACACTCTTCCAAAACTCAATCAGGAGGAAATAGAAAGCTTGAACAGACCCATAACCAGCGAAGAAATTGAATCGGTTATCAAAAATCTCCCAACAAATAAGAGTCCAGGACCAGGTGGCTTCCCAGGGGAGTTCTACCAGACGTTTAAAGCAGAGATAATACCTATTGTTCTCAAGCTATTCCAAGAAATAGAAAGGGAAGGAAAACTTCCAGACTCATTCTATGAAGCCAGTATTACTTTGATTCCTAAACCAGACAGAGACCCAGTCAAAAAAGAGAACTACAGGCCAATATCCCTGATGAATATGGATGCAAAAATTCTCAATAAGATACTAGCAAATCGAATTCAACGGCATATAAAAAGAATTATTCACCATGATCAAGTGGGATTCATTCCTGGGATGCAGGGCTGGTTCAACATTCGCAAATCAATCAATGTGATACATCACATTAACAAAAAAAAAAGAGAAGTACCATATGATCCTGTCAATCGATGCAGAAAAGGCCTTTGACAAAATCCAGCACCGTTTCTTAATAAAAACCCTTGAGAAAGTCGGGATAGAAGGAACATACTTAAAGATCATAAAAGCCATTTATGAAAAGCCCACAGCTAACATCATCCTCAACGGGGAAAAACTGAGAGCTTTTTCCCTGAGATCAGGAACACGACAAGGATGCCCACTCTCACCGCTGCTGTTTAACATAGTGCTGGAAGTTCTAGCATCAGCAATCAGACAACAAAAGGAAATCAAAGGCATCAAAATTGGCAAAGACGAAGTCAAGCTTTCGCTTTTTGCAGATGACATGATATTATACATGGAAAATCCGATAGACTCCACCAAAAGGCTACTAGAACTGATACATGAATTCAGCAAAGTTGCAGGATACAAAATAAATGTACAAAAATCAGTTGCATTCTTATACACTAACAATGAAGCAACAGAAAGACAAATAAAGAAACTGATCCCATTCACAATTGCACCAAGAAGCATAAAATACCTAGGAATAAATCTAACCAAAGATGTAAAGGATCTGTATGCTGAAAACTATAGAAAGCTTATGAAGGAAATTGAAGAAGATTTAAAGAAATGGAAAGACATTCCCTGCTCATGGATTGGAAAAATAAATATTGTCAAAATGTCAATACTACCCAAAGCTATCTACACATTCAATGCAATCCCAATCAAAATTGCACCAGCATTCTTCTCGAAACTAGAACAAGCAATCCTAAAATTCATATGGAACCACAAAAGGCCCCGAATAGCCAAAGGAATTTTGAAGAAGAAGACCAAAGCAGGAGGCATCACAATCCCAGACTTTAGCCTCTACTACAAAGCTGTCATCATCAAGACAGCATGGTATTGGCACAGAAACAGACACATAGACCAATGGAATAGAATAGAAGCCCCAGAACTAGACCCACAAACGTATGGCCAACTCATCTTTGACAAAGCAGGAAAGAACATCCAATGGAAAAAAGACAGCCTCTTTAACAAATGGTGCTGGGAGAACTGGACAGCTACATGCAGAAGGTTGAAACTAGACCACTTTCTCACACCATTCACAAAAATAAACTCCAAATGGATAAAGGACCTAAATGTGAGACAGGAAACCATTAAAACCTTAGAGGAGAAAGCAGGAAAAGACCTCTCTGACCTCAGCCGTAGCTATCTCTTACTCGACACATCCCCAAAGGCAAGGGAATTAAAAGCAAAAGTGAATTACTGGGACCTTATGAAGATAAAAAGCTTCTGCACAGCAAAGGAAACAACCAACAAAACTAAAAGGCAACCAACGGAATGGGAAAAGATATTCGCAAATGACATATCGGACAAAGGGCTAGTATCCAAAATCTTTAAAGAGCTCACCAAACTCCACACCCGAAAAACAAATAACCCAGTGAAGAAATGGGCAAAAAACATGAATAGACACTTCTCTAAAGAAGACATCCAGATGGCCAACAGGCACATGAAAAGATGTTCAGCGTCGCTCCTTATCAGGGAAATACAAATCAAAACCACACTCAGGTATCACCTCACGCCAGTCAGAGTGGCCAAAATGAACAAATCAGGAGACTCTAGATGCTGGAGAGGATGTGGAGAAACGGGAACCCTCTTGCACTGTTGGTGGGAATGCAAATTGGTGCAGCCGCTCTGGAAAGCAGTGTGGAGGTTCCTCAGAAAATTAAAAATAGACCTACCCTATGACCCAGCAATAGCACTGCTAGGAATTTATCCAAGGGATACAGGAGTACTGATGCATAGGGCCACTTGTACCCCAATGTTCATAGCAGCACTCTCAACAATAGCCAAATTATGGAAAGAGCCTAAATGTCCATCAACTGATGAATGGATAAAGAAACTGTGGTTTATATACACAATGGAATATTACGTGGCAATGAGAAAAAATGAAATATGGCCTTTTGTAGCAACGTGGATGGAACTGGAGAGTGTGATGTTAAGTGAAATAAGCCATACAGAGAAAGACAGATACCATATGGTTTCACTCTTATGTGGACCCTGAGAAATTAACAGGAACCCATGGGGGAGGGGAAGGAAAAAAAAAAAAAACAGGTTAGAGTGGGAGAGAGCCAAAGCATAAGAGACTCCTAAAAACTGAGAACAAACTGAGGGTTGATGGGGGGTGGGAGGGAGGAGAGGGTGGGTGATGGGTATTGAGGAGGGCACCTTTTGGGATGAGCACTGGGTGTTGTATGGAAACTAATTTGTCAATAAATTTCATAAAAAAATAAAAAAATAAAAAAAATAAAACAGTAAAAAAAAAAAAAAAAAAAAAAAAGAAAGTTCTCTTGAGACTCTGGGCAGTGGATAGGAAGTGAATAAATGAGACGTTGGCCAGAAACCTGTCAGGGGTATGTTACTAAGGCAGGAAAAAAGAACTTCTGCTATACTGCTATACTGCTATACTGCTATACTGCTATACTGCTATCTGCTATACTCTAGAAATCATGCTAATCATGGCATACATCATTTTTCCATTTAAAACCCATCAAAGTCCCATGAATTAGATAAAATTGTCCCTTTTAACCCCCACGCCCCCCCTCTCCCCCCACACACAGGGAAATCAAGGATATGAAGTTGAAGTTAACTATTCCAAAATTACACAATTTTTGGGTGGTGAGGACAAGATTTGAATACAGTTTCCCTGACTTTGAAGTCCAGACTTGGGACTTTGTCCTGCACCAAACTAGCAAAGCAATTACTATGCTTTATCATTTCAGGTTCCCACCCATTTCTTCAGCAAATGTCCAGGAAGCTCTTCATATGTTCAAAAGGAGAATCTTTCCTTTCAGAATCTTGAGTGAGTGAGAACCTGGGTAGTGATGTTCACTCTCCGTGTCAATGACCAGGTATGTTGCCAGTATGCTAATATTCCATTTGAGGAATCTCCTGTTTTAACACAATCTTCATAGGATTTAGGGGATTTCCACCAAGACTAAGACTCTTTTTTACTTAGAGGCACATTGTACAACACACCAAAATCACTATAACCTCCTGCTCCCCTACAAAATCAAAGGTGTTTTTTGCACACTTTACAGTGGGAACGTGCTTTTTCCCTTTCAGGTCTAGAGTCCCAAATCACAGGGCAGTGGTGGTTGAAATGACTTGGACATGAATTTAAGGTATAAAGTACCATCTGTTTTAAGCAGTTAGGGTAAAGATAATGTGAGAGACAGTTTCCAAGATAGATGGTTATTGGAAAACAACATTTGGTTGAGGAATTGCTAAAACAGCACAGTCGGGTCATTTCCAGTCCATCCAGTGTTCTGTGACAGAAGGAGAACAAAATGGTGTGACAACAGAAGTGGTGCCACTTTCCTGCCCGTGGTTTAGCTCTGGAGATTGGTGTGTTGTATTACATCAAGAGAACACATCACAGGCCTACTCTGTGAGTCATCATCAAACAAGACCCAGCACTGGTCAGAAATGCAGCCATCTGCCTTCTGATGCCCTGAGCCCCTATCCCTCAATGGCACGAAATCAGTTTCTAAGGTGTTGGTACTGGACTTCAGTTATGGAGCTTCTACATTTTATTAGACAGTGTCCCCAAACGTCTTGGCAGACAATCAAATAATGGAAGGTACCCAGTGTCCTAATTCGGATCTGAGCCATGTTAACCTCCCATCCCTCTGTATTTGTGCATTCTCCTTTCAGCCATTTTTACTGTTGTCTTTTTCAGAATTATAGAGATGTGTGAAGGTCTTATTTTCTTGTTTGTTTGCTCCTCTTAAGTTCATCCTCTCTGGTATTAAATGTGTGTGATTCTCTCTCTCTGAATTCCCCAGCATTGGCTGACCTCTGTTTAAAATACAGAGACCCAAAGTGAAAACGCCCCTGCAGATCCAAAACATCAGTCACGCAGAGGCTTTGTTTTCTTTCGCCTTGGTTAGAGGAGAGCTTTTTGTCCACAGCCCAAGTGATTCCTGCACGTCTGTTCCCATCTCCTCTTGGCAATGTCTTTATGATGAAGCGTCCACTTTCACCAAACCCTCGTGGTCCCTGCTGCTCTGCTTCCCATTAACCGTGTGTGTTTCTGCTTGTTTGTCTCCAGATGTATTCGTTAGCATTTTTCCAGTTGAATCTCATCCTGCTATTTCTTGCTCATATTGCTAACCTCTCCAGGGGCCCATATGCTTCCACAGCTCTTGTGCCAAAATCACAGAGCATCTTAATACAAACCTTCCTTCAATGTCTTCACACCAGCCAAAACCACAGGCTCAATGGACTGCCAGTCTGATTTACAACAGGCTCTGCTGCAGCATAATAGGACAGTCACCAGGTTTGGCACTGAATCATAACCATGCTATTTCCTAGTTATGCAACCTTAGGCAAGGTGGTTCCACCCTTGAGCCTCAGTTTCCTCATGTCCATTCTAAAAATGGTAACTGTCTTGCATAGTCAGAATGTGAGATGATGGTTGCTAAGTATTCCCTAAGTTCCTTGGCACAGTGGGAGGCACCTCTGTCTCCAGGGATAGCAGAAAAGAACTGAGATTGTTGGTAAGCACCCAAGGAAAAGACTATGCCACACTTAGACAAAACTGGGGCATTAGTGAAATGACTGTCTTTAAAAAGTAAACTGTGAAGGCAAATTGGTAAAAAAAAAATGATGAGCACAGAAAATTGGCATTTGGGGCAATGTTGTTCTCCTAAATCATTTGATATTTGTTTCTTGCGGACAGGCTTCTAGTTCTTTGAACACACTGTGCTTGTCCACACCTGCATGTCTAAATAGCATTATCTTTCTATACAATGCCTGTCCTTTCCCATTATGTCTTCCCGCCTAACTTTTCTTCAGCCTTCAAGAGTCAGGCCAGGCATCCCCTCCTGCAGGAAGCTGCCTTAACCTCCTCAGGCTGAATTAAACACTTATGTCTGTGCTTCCACACCAGCCTCTGCAAATCTCTCAAAGCACAAATCACATTACTGTGATTTGGGCTGCACTGTCTATCCCTGCTCTTGTCTGTAAACTCTGCAAAGCAAGGGCTACCTTCCACTTTTGTCTGTACTCCAGAGCCAGAACTATTTGAGATACTAAATGAACACTGATGAAGGCATGTGCTAATGAATGAGTGAATTAATGCACCCACGCATGCATGTATGAATAGTAATGAAAAAAAATTCCATCACTTTCATTCAACTTCGGCTAGTTGCAATCTGGAACAATGATTTTCAGACTTTTTCTTAGGTTAAGAGAAAAAATAAGCTCCATTGAAATGTCTTGCATAATAGCTATCCACTCTACTGCCATCAAAAACAGCACTTACTATGCCCTCTTCCTACTGCCACGGACTGAGGAAACCAGATTATTCTTCCTCTGTTTTTTGAGTGTTTAATGAGAACAGATCAGAAATTGAGGAAGCTAAGCAGTAAAACTGGATCTGCTTGCTGTAGTCATATACAAAAGGGATTTCAGTTGATTAGTACGAGGAGGAGCTCAGAATGGACTCACAGCTCTAGGAGGGTACAGACTATCTTTCTACATTTGGATATACAATGTTAAGCTCATTTTTCTTCAGGAATCTGTCTAATATCTAACCCTTTCCTTGGAATATTCTTTCCCAAATCATTTCAGGGTTAAGAGTGGGCTTCTTTGGCCATCCTTTATAGTGTGGCTCCCCATGTCTCCACTCTCTACAATAGCATCAAAGTTTATTTTTTCCCATCATTTATAACCTTATAAACTTACTTTGTTTACTTATTTGTTTACTTGCCTACGTCTTTTGCCATTACTCTGCCTCCCTTATCCCAAGACTCTAAGTCCCATGAGAACAGGGATCTTTTTTGACTTAATAAATACTGCATAAGTATTTGAAGATTTACTAATTCATTTCTCATGCTGTAACATTTTCCTTCTTCTTTTGCTTATTCATTAGTTAACAAGAACTGACTGTGTGCCAAGCTCTAATATACTGTGTGTGTGGGGGGAAAGGGGGGGTGATGTGGTTAATTTGAGGGAAATTAATTTAGAGGGTTTAAAATGGAGAAGGGCCATCTTTGAAAAACAGCTATCTCTGATATTGGAAGGTAGTGCAGTAACATAAAGTAGTGCATGAGAATTATGTATTTTCCAGAAATCCTTATTTTTCTACATATGGGGATACAAGAAGGAAAGACAAATATTAACTATCATTTCTATCCAACATAATTCCTGACTTAGAGATGAGAGGTTGCTTACACAATCCATGCACCTATGTGTCCAGGCTACGCTTAATCCCTGGGCACATATTTAACCTGAACTGGAAAATGAGCTCATGGAGAAGAACAGAATCTCAAGCTATGGATTCTTAACACCCTTAAACTTGCAGGTCTGGGATTATTGAGTAATAAGAAACTAATAGTCATTTACCACAATTGACAGTTTTTGCTCTTTTAAATTACGTGAATCTAGAATGTAACCATGGATAAAATAGGAAATCAAGCACTAATTATCCATCTCATAGGTGATTTCCAAGAAGGTTTTTTTCCCCTCTGGAGCTTTGGAAAAATACAAAGGAAATTTTGAAGCCAGTAGCTTGAGGAAGACATAGTATTCTCTTGGAATGGAATCTCAAGGCAGGAGGCCATAAATATGAATGAAGAATATAAGAATCAGAATGAATGCACTTGAACTTGGATGATGTTCCATTGTTAGAAGCTACTTAAACATCTGAGAGGTGGAACACACAAAGTGACAATCAGGAGCTATCCAAATCAGGCAATGCCATCAGAGCTCTAGCCAAGTAAGGAAAAGTGTCCTTCACTTCTGGTGGTCTCAATACAGAGAAGTGAATTTGTGGCCCTGGTGTGGAAGACAGCATCAGAAAAAAACCATCATGAGTTATATACACAATTTAGTACATACATTTTAAGTATTTCATTTATTTTTTTACGTATTCATACTTACATATACCACACACACACACACGCTTAAAAGAAAAAGTAACCACACCTTAAGGAGACTCTTTGTAAAAGACAATGCACCTAACATTATTTATAAGCTTTCTAGAGTTCTGACAGGTACCAGATATAAGGCCAGCCAACGTGGTGAAGAAATTTTAATGCCAAATTATTTTATCTATCAATGTCGCTCAATTTCTCCCTTTCTCACCATGGTATAGCCATGATGAGATCATTGCAGGGAGGGACATATCCAGAAGCAGGGGAATGCTGCAACTCAGAGACTCTACATTTGTAGCTGCCAAGACAGAGCATTGCCAAATCCCTAGATTTCGGCAACTGTATATCCATATGGGAAACCAGGAGGTCTTATCCCCATATGGAGTAGAGGGTGCTGGACAATGGTAAAAGTTTACCCTCAACCAGTCTTTCCTATGTTTTCCTAGCTGCTGACTACTTCCTCCTACTATACTTTGTCCACCATTCCTTGCCACTCTCCTCAGACTGGCCCCTAATGTTTAATTCTTAAGCCAGAACCTTAATGGAGCATAAAACCATGGATAGAGGAAAGAATTTTTTTTGTAGAAAACAAGAGCAAAGACCAGTGACTGCACTTTACAAAGAACTTCATTCACTAAGCTGACACACCAAGTGCCTATTTTGTGTTAGGGACCATGGCAGTCTCAAGTGTTGCATAGGCCCTGACCTTCAGGACTCAGTCTAGGGAGGGATATAGAAAAATCATTGGCCAACTATAATGAAATGTGACTATATTTGTGTTAAACCTGTCTCTGAACTAGACTCATGCAAAATACTTTATATACACCCAGATTTCTTGTCTTCCCCCCCCCACCCTCCATGCAGAATGTATTAAAACAGAATCTCCCAGGATGGGATCTAGAATTCTGTATTAAAAACACAAAACCTGTTTCAGGTGATTCTGATGGCCTAGTTCACAAACTTCCTTTGGGAAACACCGCTCTGATAGATGTATGCATGATGGATGGTAGATAAACAAAGAAGAGGAGTTTCTCAGTCTCTTGCTTCCTTAAAGGTTCTCCTTCAACATCTTTGACTTTATAGGATTCACACTCCCTATGCTTAGAGAAATTGTTTTACTTTTATTTGCTAGTTTTGTCAACTACTGTATTAGTAACAGAATGCCTCAGAAGGGTGGTTCCTTTGTTGTGTACTATTAAAAAAAAATTATACTATATGCTACATGTCTGTAGAAAAATCTCCAACTTTTATGTACTATAGATTTCAGCTCATGTTTTGAGCTTAATAGCAATGTGCTTTAACACCTGGTCTGTGATGTCTTTTGGAATGCATTCAGGAGCCTGCTACTTCCTATGCATAATTTAAAAATATAGGCACCATGTGTCGTTTAATGGAGGAGAAACCACCAACTGCAAACTGACCTTGCTTGCTCTTCCATTCAAGTGCTCTGCTAAGTTAATTGTCACTAAGAACAAAATAACATTTTATGAGAGACCATTCCCTGGCATCAACCCTAAAGGCCCAATCTCATCCTCTGCTAATTGACTTGACCAAGACCTTTTTGATGAATACATCATGTAAAACTGGCAAGAAATTTTCTGTCTGAAGCTCTGTTGACTCTCAAATTGAAAATTTCAGCAGAAATATATTGATGGTGTCATATATGCATGTGTGTGTGTGTGTATACTACAAAAATCGAGAAGCATTTTATATAGGTAGAGTCAAAGCTGCATTTAAAAATCTGAATACTTAGGGGGCGCCTGGGTGGCTTAGTCAGTTGGGTGTCCAACTTCGGCTCAGGTCATGATCTCACGGTCTGTGGGTTCGAGCCCCACGTTGGGCTCTGTGCTGATGTCTCAGAGCCTGGAGCCTGTTTCAGATTCTGTGTCTCCCTCTCTCTCTGCCCCTCCCCTGTTCATGCTCTGTCTCTCTCTGTCTTAAAAATAAATAAATGTTAAAAAATTAAAAAAAAATCTGAATACTTTGGTTTGTACTTCTTTGCACTTCCTTTGGAGGCAGCCCATGATCTAGGTGGAGCCCTGTTTTTCCATCTCAAATGTAAGTATAGTTGCATTCATATACTTCAAAGAAATTTTGAGAGAATTAATAGGAAAAGGAAAATGACCTCAGATCTTCTGATTTTGACACCATTATCACCATCAGAACACTGTAATTTGCTCCACCTAACAGTTTAGAAATTGTGAGTCTGGCCATGTGGGCATCAATCCATTTCTCTTAAGACATTAATTACTTCTACAGTTCAAGTCATGATAAAGTCTCTGAAGGGGTAAAGTTTATGTCCTACTTCTTTCTTGTTTTTTTTTTCTCTATATAAAAGAGAGCCTATATCTGCTTAGTAAGTATGTAACATCCACTTAGTAAATCTTGCTGAGTATTGTTTGCTTGGTTATGGTCTTATAGTTCAAAGCCTTAACTTTATTTATTTATTTATTTATTTATTTATTTATTTATTTAATCTTTATTTATTTTTGAAAGAGAGAGAGAGAAAGCGGGGAGGAACAGAGAGAGAGGGAGATACAGAATCCAAAGCAGGCTCCAGGCTCCAAGCTGTCAACACAGAGCCGGACACGGGGCTCGAACTCACAAACTGTGAGATCATGACCTGAGCCTGAGTTGGATGCTTAACTGACTGAGCCACCCAGGTGCCCCCAAAGCCTTAACTTTAAAAGGTGCCATTCCAGAGTTCTCAAAGTCTACCATCATGCAACACCTTACCACTCCAGGAAACCTCAGGTGGAAGAAGATGTGCCAAAATAGTATTACTATAGTGATAGTATAAATAGACTATCCTATAAATAGTAGTAGTATTTATTGACTATTTACCAGGCATTGTACCCAAAGTACAGTTGTTAATTGTCCCCAATTTTACATATGAGGAAAATGGAACATAATAGTAACTGTGACTTGCCCAAGGTAAAATTGAAAACCCAGGAAATCGAATGCCAGAACTGCCATCCTAATCACTATGCTCTTTGTGGTGCAGGTACCACCTGCATGTTACCCACTCACCTCTTCAGTACTTCCCAAGCCCACTTAAATAGTGTAGTTCTGAGTTAATTAGTTTTATCTATTGACTTTCACAGGATATTTCAAATGAGCAATGTGATTAGTGAATAAACCACTATTGTACAAAATAGGGACAGATAACCCTTTATGTATTCGTAAAATGTCTTTTCTGGAGCCTTTCTTAGGCTTCAGATAACATCATAAAAACTAATAGTTTCATTCAAACTGGTATAATTTAGAGTAAAATGCAAAGAAATGCCAATGGAGCACTTGGAATGGCAATGGAATGGCAATGGAACAATGGAATGGCATTGTTCATGGTAAGAACTAAGAACGTACCATGAGTTCCATTCATCATTTAGTGCAAACTAAGTTTTGCAGAAGCCACTGGGCTTAGACTGAGCTCCCTTTGCTTAACACTCTGTGGCTGAATATGCTGATGCTCCAAGTTAACCAGGCTGCAACGATGCTGCTGTCATGTTTATTGAATGTAAGTTACTGTAAATAGCAAGATGCACCATTGTGTTATGTACCATTAAGAAGAAAAACATGCAGTTGTTAACTATATGATGACACACAGCAAATGCAAGATGAATTTAATTTCAGACAGGTTAAAATGTGAAAATATGCATCTAGGAATTAACTAAATGTGATTAATTTCAGTTGTCCTGTGAAATTACTAGCCTTTAACTCTTATCTTAGAGGAGAAATAATTCAACTTCGGTGTATAGAGTCGTGGTTAAGAAAATGAACTTGGGATTGGGACTTCACAGGTTATAATTCTGACTACCTCACATAAACTATGTGATATTAGATAGCTTACTTTCTGTTTATTTGCATCATTTATAAGTACCAATGAACAATATTATCTACCTCATGGCATTGTGAAGATGACATTGAGTAATTCACATAAAATTGTTTTAGCACATAATAAGTTTGGTTGGTGTAAATTAGGTATTGGGTATTTGTATTTTACAATAAGACATGAAAATAGTAAGGAAGATAATGAGTATTTTCTTCAAAGGTAGAAAATGACCAAAATCTTAGAAGTTCCTCCTGTCAAAAGTAACTTGTCATTTTTCCACTGCTTGAACGTGAGCTTGGCCTTATGAATTTCCTTGACCAATGGGAAACTGGCAAACAGAGTACAAGCAGAAACTTAAAAAGTGTTATTTTTTACTACCGTGTGAATGAATTACTGGATGATGAGAGACATGGAAGCATCACCCCAGTTGATACAGCTAACAATCAGACACATGTGCCCATATCCACAGCTTGCCAAATGCCAGAAATGTGTGTGAGGCCATCCAAGACAAAGGACCCCTCAGCTGACCAGTTGTCTGACCAAACAAATAAGAAAGCTCAGGAAAGTATAGCAGGAGTACTGCCCAGTGGAGCCCAGCCCACATTGCTGACCCACATAATTGTCAGCAATTACCAATTGCTATTTTAAGCCACTAAGTGTTAGAATGGTTGTTTTGTAGCAAACCTAACCAATACAGCCACAGAGACAACTGTTTCCCTGTGGCTGTTTTTTACTGTTTCTTTTTATCAACATGAAAAAAAAAACCCAAGTCCTATTGGCCTTATTTTATCTAATTTTTATTATTAAATAAATAGTAGAAACAGATTTCAATTCCTTTCGAGTTATAATTTTTAATTTTGAAGCATTTTCAAGAGTAAAGAGATATTTCACATGGGGGTATACAGTAGTTTCTCCACGTTACTGTTTTGCAATTTTATGAAAAAACAAAAACATGGAGTAGTTAGGGCCGCATCATATTGACAATTCACAACTTAAATATATGTTTGGAAGCCTGCTTGTTTAAAATTTTTTAAAGCCATAACAGGCAATTTAAGCCTGGCCACAATTAAAAATAAATTCACAGGAGAACCTTGGCACGCAGGAACAATGCAAAATCCCTAATAGTGTCAAAAGAACAGCAAAATGAATGTGCTATGAACACAGACCCCAAAAGAAGTGTGTTTAAAATGCTAACAGGAAGCTCTCAGAAGACACTACCCTTCTGGCACCAACTTAAACAGCTCAATCTTTCCTTACCCTTGAGATGTCAAATCAGTCTTCTGGAATTCCATGGAGGACTGAAGAATTGTATGCTCCCCTTTTAGGCAGGCCAGCCTTAGTGAGGTTACTAGATGATGCTCATTAAAAACATTTTTTAAAAGAGTTTTAAAACCCACTGGCCTCACAATAAATAGGACTGAACAACCACAAAGCAGCAATATTATGTCCGATTTGCTGTGTGTTTGCTAGTGAAAAAAGTTCTATGAGATTCATTTTAGAAAATGTATGTCAGCATTTGCAGCATGTTATTAATGCAGAAAACTATTGCCTGAAATTGGAAACAGCTTCAGAAGTATTTGCCTTGGTGTCAGTTTTATCTCCTATAGAATTTATGGCAATGTTCATTTTATTTTGCAAGATACAACACATTAATGTGGAATTATTCTTATAATTGTAGAATTATTATCATCAAATTATTAGTAGTAGATATAGTAATACTAGCATCATGTAAAATTATTTTGTAAATAGGACTTGTTTTCTCCACTAGAGAGTTACTGTGGAGAGTCAAAGCTGTGCCTAATATACTTTAGACTCCCCTCGCCTTCCCTATCCCATGTCTTTTGGTAACATCCTTGGACTGTTGCAGGTGCAGAGTAAAGCTCTTTCTGGCAGACAAGTTTGTTAATATATTTGCATATGTGTTTTTCTAGCATATGTATCATCTTTTTCCATCTTCATGGCCGGCACAGTGCTGAGCATAAAGAAGGTGCTTAATATAATAGACCAGCTTTAAGGACAACACATTCTCTGAGGATGATAATACCAGCTAAGGGATGATTTTTTTTTTAATTCTGCACATTATAGATTTTCACGTATGTACTGAATCACAAAGAAAACCTCCTTCTGACACCAATGACTTAATTAGAAATTATTAATACTTCTTTATTTTTTTTTTAAATTTTTTTTTCAACATTTATTTATTTTTGGGACAGAGAGAGACAGAGCATGAACGGGGGAGGGGCAGAGAGAGAGGGAGACACAGAATCGGAAACAGGCTCCAGGCTCTGAGCCATCAGCCCAGAGCCTGACGCGGGGCTCGAACTCACGGGCCGCGAGATCGTGACCTGGCTGAAGTCGGACGCTTAACTGACTGCGCCACCCAGGCGCCCCCTATTAATACTTCTCTAAAGAAAAAAACTAATTTGAAGAACTCTGGAAAAAGTAGGAGACACAAATAAGGAATTCTCTCACAATTCTTTTTGCCTTCTCACCTTGCCAAATGAAAAGTAGAAAGGGATTTTCAGACCTATGCTTTATGATTGTTGAATAATTAAGGAAAGGCATATCTGAAAATCTGCGGGATTCTTCCAAGAAATCTCTCTACTGGTCTATGAACCATTTCACTACTTGTTTTCTTTGTTTTTGATTTCTTACCACTGCAAAGGAAGATGCGCCTTCACGTTTGCACCAAAAAATAGGTTAGTGATAAGACAGTTTCCATCATACTCGTCCATGTTTTTGTAATATGTGATTAAATATTTATCTACCCATCTCTTCTACCCATCACTGAGTTATTCTAGAATATATACTTCTACCTTTTATCTTTCATGACTGGCATAGTACCAGGAGCATAATGCCTCAGTTATCTATTGCTGCATAATAAAATACCCCAAATTTAGTAGCTTAAAATAATAGCAGTTTCTTTTTTCTTGTGATTCTGTGAGTTGATGGGCAGTCCTCTGCATCCCATTTGGAGCTGAGCTGTGGCTGGAAAGTTCAAGACAGCTTCATTCACGTTTGTCAAGCAGTGTTGGCCATTGGCCGGGTAGCTCAGTTCTCCTCCACATGGTCTCTCTTTTTCCATTAGTGTAGACCAGCTTCCCTAATGTATGGTGACTAGATTCCAAGAGAATAAAGCTCAGGCTGCCAGGCTTCTTTGCATTGGGCCCAGAGCTGGCACAGTGTCCCATCTGCTGCATTCTGTTAGTCAAAGAAAGTCACAAAGCCAGACCAGATTCAAGTGGGAATGAAACAGAGCCCATCTCTGGAAGGGAGGACGGGCAAACCAGGTGCTGAATGGAAAGAACTGTTGGTGGTCATCTCTGAAGGCAATCTAAGTTTTTAGATTCTGATAAATATCTGTTGAATGAATAACCAAGCAATCAGAAAACCCAGTCAGGTTGACAACCAGAATTGAGAAGCATCAAATACTAGACAGAGAATATACATATTTTTTTCTTCCTTTTTCCCTTGCTCTCTATCCTTTCTCTCTCTCTCTCTCTCTCTCTCTCTCTCTCTCTCTCTCTCTCTCTCTTTCATTCACAAGCTTTGAATAATGAATCTGCATTTGCCAGAAAAAGAATGAAGTGACTGGCATTTCTATGCAAGAACTAAGATAATGAACTTACATGATGGATTTGAAGAATAGCAAGTAAGTGGATATGCCTGATGAAATCATATGTTTGCAGAGGAGTGGTGGGGAATGAAACTGAAAATGTGTGAGGAGCTTGTATATTACAGGAGGAGATTAGCATCTGTTCTTTAAGCAATGTAGAGTTGAAGAATTAGAAGTAGGATACCATCATGAACATCATGGTGAGTTTTTCCAGTATGGGTCTAAAATGGATCGTATGGACTCTAGTGAAAACAAAAGTCATGTCTACCTTATTTTTTGCTGGGTCCTCTATTCTTACAACTCTGCCATACTTTACCAACCATATGCCAGGTAATGGGAAATTAAGAATAAGTTTGAATACTTGATTGTTAAGTGAATGAAGGTATTATGTGCCATATCATTCAGAAAACTAAGTATGAGGGAGCTTGTGCATAAGATTTTTTGTCATTAGCTGGAGCCCTAGGTGATGAACTTTGCATGCAGGCTTTGAAATCCATGATGAAGGTGAATCTATCAAAGGGAGATCTTGTTCAGTGAATCCTTTCACAAGGCAAATTCTGCATAGATCACATCATTTAATTAATTTTATACCCAAGACATATTCTAAAGAAATATTTTAATGACTCATGTAATTAAATGTAAGTTGCCTCTATTATTTTAACTCATTATTTTAACTATATCATAAGTATTTTATTTTTGGCATTTTACTCGTTTGCCATATCTCTTTGAATTTTGGACTACCTGGAATAAAGACTCTCTTTATATACTTTGCTTACATCATGTTTTTATTGGTCTGGAGGGAATGATGGTTAGCATTCAAATTCTTTTAGTTACAAAGTGCTTTTGTGTACATAATATTGATACCCACTGCAGCTATATGAGATGGGATGTTTAGGTATTAGAATCCCTTGTACAAATCCAAAGGAAAAAAAAACGGTGACATTTTGATTGTTTAAGCAACTGCTGGTTGAGAACTATGCATTTATTCTGATTTTGGAGAAACTACTCCTAACGAACCATATAAGTAGAACCAAATAGAAGATGGATTCAATGATATTTGGAAGAGTCCTGAATTACTTCTTGTATCTGACATCTGGGTTCTCTGCTCCATGACCTGTGGCTTCCCAATTTCATATTTCTCAGTAATTGCTTACTTAATGCCTCAAGCTAAATATCTCCTGGGTGACCAAGACCAAGAGCAGCAAGAAGTACATATTTCCCCTTAAGGTCACTTGACCAGTAGGGCCACAGGCCAAGTCCAAATTTACATCATTCTGTAATATACAGGAATGCCTGGTGACCATGATTCAGCATGTACAGGGCTCTAGAGACAAGCCTATGGCTTTGCCTTCAGGATCTCAGCCTTTGGACTCAAGTTGGGGAGCATACCATGGATTTTTTAAAGGTGTGGCATATGAATTTGGAGCCCATTATTCTATACACCGAAAACAAATTCCACTGAGTACTAGAGAAAAAAAAAAAAGTAAATTTAGAACAGATTTCTTTATAGACTGTCGCTTACCCTGATCAATAGAATGGCTATACTTAAGGAAGTGGTGGTAAGAAGGTAAAATGATGATTCCTTCAAAAATTCTCTCTTCTCAAAAGGGAGTGCTTTGTAAATGAAAAATAAAAAGGTGCCTTCCTGAGTTTCATCAAAGATGTAGGGAAAGAATTAGCTTCATGGGCCCTTCGTATTATCATTCTTGTTTAGATTCCCCTTTCCCTTCCTCTCCTTACTCTAGTGTGTTCACTTTCACGTTGCCCTGCATTGTACTTTTATTTTAATCATATGGATGGACCCAGGATGTTTTTTGGTTCAATATATTCAGATACAAATTCATTATGGAGATACTGTTGGGTAGCATTGGAATGTATTAATCCTGGTATTAACCTGTCTCCCTTCCATCTTTCTAGTATCAAGAATTATATTGTGAATGAGTTCATGATCACCTTTCTAAAAATGTTACTTGGGAGGTTGATCAAATTACTTGTAGATGTGCAAGAATTCAATGTTGTGGTTTCAGTGTCCTAGTACTTGCCATCTAGATGTGAATTCATAGGCTCCCACGCACACATAATCTTGAACCCACACATACACACCCCTTTGCAAACTGGTCACTACTCAGATTGATTTCTCATTCACATCTAATGTTATGCGATGTCAGTGTAAATTGTTTATTTCCACTCTTCAGGTGTCCACTGGGAGATATTTTCCCTTACATTTCAAGCTTCTTACCCCATTCCCTCACTTACCCCTTTCTAGGAAAAAAAAATGAGTGTATTCTAATTAACCCTATACACAGCAGAAACTAACTAAGGATGTGAAACCAGATGCTCCCCTTTTTCTCTTTGGGATATGCTTGCCTGCAGAGAGCTTATGCTTTGGTCTGCCCTTGGGCATATGGTGTGCTGACCAGCAGGTGAGACCCATGGTTTCCTAGCAGTGCTTTCAATGTGGTAAGTAATTTAAATTCAAGGATGTTGTATCACCAAGTCCACCTAGTTAATAGGTTTAAATCCATATTCTCCAAGCTCGCCTTTGAGATCCATACATGTGATGTGCTCATCTTTAGCTTCCTGATTCATTTCTCATTCAGTGTGATCAGAATTGGGATAGAGAGGCAAAGGTGCAATTGATTAGTCCCCTTGAACTTCAACATCTATGACTGAATTTTTCCTCTATAACTTGTTGTCAGGCTCCTCTGGATGCCCTTGTATGTGATGAGAATAATCTCATTATATCTTCTTTTGCTTCAGCTAGTAAGCTCATATTAATTCTCTCCATGGAAATAGAAAGAAAAGTACTTTGCCTAAGACATGCATGATGGTGAATAATACAACCATAACTGCTGACAACTACGAACAGGGAAGTGGAAGCCTAGAGGCATGCAATTTGGAATTTCCCTATGAGTGACTATATTTTTCTTGGATGAAGGAGAGGTAGCAGCATAGAGTGTAATCATTTTAATTTTTTTTATATTTTTTTCTTTTGTCAAGGGAATCTCTTTGTTTGAAGTCTTATTTTAGTCCAATATGTAGTAGAGATAAAAACGATGCCATCATAGATAAAGTGGGGTGAAAGTCTAAAGTTAGATACTGCCTCCTCTTGCATTATGACACTTCCATGATACCCTTAGAACATACGGCTGGAGCTCATTTTTAAGACCAGAGGAGAAAGATCACTGCACTGGACGTCAAGCACATGAGAATTTATGTCCATAAACACCTTAATGAACAAAGGACATTTCAACCAGTCCATTTATTTTCTCATCTCCTGTTGGAGACAACTGGTCCCTTAAATGCCTCTGGCTTGTAGAATTAAAGATAATATTTTTAAAAGTAGAAGATGACCCAATTTCTAAATTCCTGTGGTATCACATTTCAACATTCCATTCTTTAATTTTCTACAGTATCTAGAATAGTACACCTGGCACAGAGCTGATAGTCAATGAATGTTTGATGACTGAATGAGTGAATGAATGAGTAAATAGAAAAAGTTGATAGCTGTCCTTAGGAGCAGCAGAGTGCAGGAACCAAGCATGCAATGTGTAATAAAGAATCTCATTCAGAAAGTTCTCTGTTGACTTTTCAAAGATCAGAAATCTATGGACCTAAAATTGCCTTCTCCATTTTCAAAGGTAAATTTTGACAGAGAAATCCCTGTCTGTTGAAATATGCTTCTCACCTGCTGAAAACACCTGTTCCTGATAAATTTGGCTTCTTTATCCTGCCAAGGCATTGTGAAGAGACCACCCACAGGCTTCCAGAGCCAAAAATAAAAGAAAATAACATTGTTTCATTTAAGTGGCAAGTCTGCTTCTTGATGAGAAAGAATCTTTTTCACGTGTATCTAGGTTTCTAATTTCAACCACCTTTTTTTCTTTTCCTCTAGAAAATAAATACCAGGTCTTAAAAAAAAATTGTCTTCTCCCATCCCTATCACCTTGCGCCTCTAAACCATAACTATTGACTCCAAAGGAAGGCTGTCTGTGAATGAGAGATTAACCTAGTATCATTCTTTTTAAATCTGTGGCTCCCGAAATGTGTGCCAAAGTGTTCCAGAGCACTGTGGCAAAATCACAGGGGCATTTAGGATAATTTGAAACACAGCCTTTGTTGGACATTGCCCAAACTACTACCTCAAAATAATTCACAGTTTCCATGTTAGGTTAAGTGACTTTCCCTTAGATGATGTCATATCTTTACGTGACTAGGCTTCAAGAGATTGCTATAAAAAGAAGGTTCACATTCAGGCTTCATCTCTTCTAGGAGTTAGAGCAGGGATTAAGCATAAATGACTCTTTCTCATGAACTGGTGAGCTAGTGTTTCCCATGTGACATCTAGTTCCTGTCATTCATAATCATAGGAAAGAAAAATTTGAAGAGAAGGCTTACTAGGGAAAGACATGATATTCAGATGTCTAGAAATCAGAGCGTGTGTGCCACAACCCTACTACTGAAGGAAGAGGCTAGATGTAAAATATAAAGGAAAAAATTGTGCAGAACAATGTTCGAATCCTCGGTGAGCAATAGTGCTTCAGAAGTCCCTGGGAAAATGCAACACAGAGATCAGAAAAGGACACAAAACCAATGTGCCTCCCACAGGGTGGGTTTTGAGAGGAGCAAGCTGCTGTTTGGCATCTCAGTGGCTTGCAGGTTTGCAAGCTGGGCAGGAAAACAGAGGGCACCATGGAGGGTACCTCTCTCCATGTTGTTGAGGAAGAAATCCCTCAGTTTGTAAACAGTGAACATCATCAGGAAAGCAGAGTCAGAGTCAGGAAAGCAGCAGAAACATATTAGGAACATATAAGAGACACCACCTGGGGAATCCCAGAAATGCCTGAGAAGACTTCATGGGTGGGGTGGGGGGATGGTTATACATCAGCAAGTTAAGGTGATATGTATGTTAATAGGAACACAATTATGTCCACAAACTGCTGGGTATGGAATGTTTTTCTTTTCACAAATTCCCATTCTCAATGGAACTTATTTGTTCCTCTGTTGTGCCTCATCTTTTTCCTGTTATCTGTACGGGATATACAAGCAACACTTGAATAAGGCCGTTTCACGTCAGTGTCCGTATGCCTGTCTTCTTGACTATACTGTAAGCTCTTTGAGGGCAGGCACCATGATCTTTCCTGTGTTTTTGCTCACTGAATACTGTACTAGGAAAAAGAGTAGATGCTCATTAATGCTAATTAACTAGAACTGAATTGCCTCTGCCACCTTAGAGAGGACTGGATGACTGAAGTATTATTTTCTAATTTGCAACTAAGAGACAACTAGCAAGCTTCCTCATAATCAAAGAAGTGATAACTATCAAAGCACTATTAATCAAAATGTGTTTTATTTCCTACCAGGCTTTACTCATTAGGAAAATGAAGGAGGGGATTTATGTGCAGGCATAAATCAAAGTTTGTGATGCTAAAAGTATTGCAATGCTAAAGCCAGACAAATGACCCCCAGTTTAAAAGAAACAACATTTAAACCTCTCTGTACATAGCATTCTTTCCAAGAACACTCAAGATTTCTGTAACTGTCTAAATGTTGGAACAAGATTTAATATTGAAGAAGAGAGATGTACGTACACATTGAAGCATTGTTTGTATCTTTTCTATGTAATTCCAAAATTATTTGGGTTTTCTTCTTCATCATGTTATTGAAGTGTCCCTACAGTTTATACACATCAATAATAGAACTAGGAATTGTGTTGGAAATAAAAATAAATAAAAATTGGTTTCTTACTATTGATGGTTATTAATAATGAATATTCTTCTTGTTGACTAAAACTTAACCATATTACAGAAAGGAGCTAAGGCATCATAATATGGAAAATAGGCAAAATTATGCCCATGCCTGGGAACTAGGTGTGAGTCTCAGTGATCAATAGATGCCATGAATGTATTGTCTATGATGGTGAATATAGTCCTGCCTTTGGTTTTGCAACTAGATCTAAAAAGGTTACTGGTTTAAATATCCCTTCCTTGAGGCAGAAATGAGGGCACTCAATTGAAATGTAGGGAGAAACCCTGATATGGAATGCATGATCTTTAACTGGGCTCCAGTTTTTGGATTCTTGCCCTATAAAACAGGAAATGAGAGTGTTGCAGATGCCTTGGGTAGCAAAGATAATCCTCAAGAATCTATTTGGTGAAGACTTCAACCCCATAAAGTGTCCTTTAATACTCCCAGATGTCCTGCAAGGGCTCATGAGTTTCATACTAGTTCCATTTAAGGATGTACATGAACTCCAACCTAGTAACTATATTTTTTACGATGCCACTTAAACCAGTTTCTCTTTATATACCTAACTCATTTCATTCTGACAAACATCCTATGAAATCAGTATTATTATCACCATTTTCCCATGAGGAATATGAGCTTCAGAAATGTAAGAAATATCTCCAGTCCTTCATATGGTTAAATGGCATAGCTGTATCTTAAGCCACATATCAAGGAATGACGTTGATTCACCACTAATTATATTGCAACAGTCTCCACAGAAACAGAATATGGCTTGTAATTCAACTAATTTAAGTCATCAATGATGACTTTCCAGTTGGATTTCCAACTTTCTGTGCTAATTTCTAGAATTCATATTTCCTACATAGATTCTGTCTCTGAGCTAGACAAAGATGTATTCTCTTATTTCAAGAATTTCTAGGTCTGAGGGGAGGAAACATTTCTAAGTTCCCAGCTACAAAAAAAATCATAAGTATATAAAGAGACAGCTACACAATGATATGAGAGGTTCAAAAAAAGGAGAGATTAGCTCTGAGTTAGAGTATCTATTAATTTTACTTGAACTGGTCAGAGGACTTGGATGGAACAAGAGACTTTGACAAGTAGAGATGGAAATGCTGAATCTTATAGACAAAAGGGCAGCATAAACAAAGGTGTGAAAGCAGGGAGGGAAGACTGTTTCAGCATAGGATATTTTAGGTAAAGACTTGGGATAGGGTATATAGAAAGAGAGATGGAAGAAAAGATTAGACTCTTAATAAAACAAGTTGTTTGATATAATTTCTCCTTTCCATTTAACCTATTCTGGGAATTTCTAACATTAAAATTTAATTACCATACTTGAGTAAGATGTTGATCAGAAGGGAGTGTATCTAGATGTAAAACATGTTTTATATGTGTAGAGAGATGAATATCCAGCATATTAAAGGTAATAAATAAACCCTTCTTAAATGACTGAATAATCAAACTATTAATGGCTATCTAGAATTTGTATGAATTTTCAAAATCACCGATATTTTATTGTATAGGTAGTATGAATTAAATTTTAATGAGTTTTAAAGTGGTTCCAAATGTGAATTTTTTCCATAATAAAGTATGTTCTAATTATTACCAGAGTAGTTCATATTTGGTAATGGCTGGCATTGCTGTTGGGTAGTCCATTAAATCACGAAGTGATTGATTTTCTTTTCCTTTTCTACTTTCAAGGGGATTATTTCTACCAAATATAATTGCCCTTTAGTGAACAGTGTTAGTTTGATGTACTGTGAACTTCCTTGGGGATGATCAGCCTCTGTGAATAGTAGCATTAATCTAGTACAGAAACATTAGTGGCTTGTAAGGATTAATTCTATTTTAAGAACCTTTTACGAACCTTGAGTGTACACATGCTCCATAATAACTTGTTCCCAATTTCTCAACTGTCACATCTTTAATTTGGTTATTCACATTGTTTCTTCACAGTTGTTGATTCAAAAATCTGCTATACATTCTTTACATAATATTTTCAACCACCCCTGTCTTTCTGAGAATGAAAAATAGATGACAAGAATGCCATTGGTGTTTAAAGCACATACATCAAAGGTAGAATGGGTCTTTCGATCTTCCTTTCTATTGCAGCAAATAAATAGCCCAGGTTTTTCCTGATTAAGTTCTGTCTCTTCTATGTTGTCAGCAGAAATTTGTGTTTAAATTTTAAATTCAGATTTCTAAAACAATTATCACTTCACCTGGGCTTTCCAACAAGTTAATCAGTGGTTGAACTGAGATCATCATCAGCTCATCAAGCAATTGCACAGAGTATCTGCTAATTCAGTTCCAGTCAATTAATCCCCAATGGAATGAAGCTGTGGCAGATGGAGATGGAGGGAGTCTCTTCCATCCAACTCATCATTGGTCCTAAGTCATCAAGAAACCAGTGAGCTTTCTTCCTGGAACTTACACTTGATGCACAAAGGCCATATCATTTTCCTACTTAGCATGATGGATTATAAGATTCTCAGGGAAAATATTTGCATTGTGTAATGATCATAGGCAGGAAATGTTTTTCTTTATAGAGGCTATTCAACAGCTAACTTGAGATGACTGTCTATTTCTGGCAGGAGAACTAAAAATATATAAGTAAAAGGGAAGCATGGTCTAATATTATGCTTTGGATTAATTCTAATTGATCCCAGAGAATTTAGAACCTAAGTCTGGAGAGGTTAACATATGAAGTAAAGCTCCTTAAAAATAAATGACTTTTCTATTGACAGTTTGATGGCTATGACATCCCTGGGTCTAATAGCCTTTTTATCCAGAAAGATCCCCAAATTGAATGTGAGGATGGAGATGAGATTTAGCTTATTATCTTTTGTTGCATCTCAGTTCTTGTGGGTGATAGTATTGTTTACTAGCACACCAGAGTGGCTCTAAGCACTTAATAGAGTATACATGTCATTTGGACATAGGAAAGCTTACTTTATAAGCACCCACTGGTAAATGTTCTCTGGCTGAAGGCCAACATAGGCTAATATGAACTTGGTAAATTAATGAACCATTTACTCTTTTTAAAAAGTATTTGTGTTCTGAAGTAAATCTTATATTGGGAAGGCTATATAGCTTTTGAGGTAGGGGCATCCACAGTTTGAGAAATTGAGGCAAATGAGCATGCCAATGTATCACTGTGGTTGAATTCAATCATTCACTTTTTCACATATACAATTATTCAATAATTTTGATCAAACATATTTCATGAGGATAATGTTGTGAAAAGAACATAAGATTGAATGATAGAATTCCTTTATGCAAGAAGGTTTAAGGCCATCATTCAAAGAACTGTGATGATTGCTTTAATATTAAAGGGGGGGGGGAAGAGGAATAAAGAATTTAAGCTCCAGCAAATTAAGCACCATGTCATATTCTCAGCCACTTCCTTGGCTAACATAGGGTCAGGCTTACATCAGACACTTGCCCAACAGCTCAAGGATAATGGTAATGCCAGGGTCGTGAGTTTGGGCTTTTCTATGCAGTGATCCCATGCTTCTGATAGTGAAGCAGAAGGAGAACTAGGATGCTTCAGGATAATAATGCTCTGGTTTTAGTTGATAAATGCTTTCTTAACAGGAGTAAGGTTGGGGTGGGGGGTAAATGCCCAGTAGTTAATTTGAAGGACTATAAATCTTTGGAGCAAGCCAGAAGACTGGTGTAACTTTGCGTACATTGTTAATTTCTAAGTCTTGTTTTTTATTGTCCTGGAAGGACATTTTGAAAGTTAACAGACATCATGCAGAATTCTCTAAGTGATTCAACTTTTTTAAAGGCAAATCTGTTGAAAAAAACTATCTGATTAATATTCTGCTTTGTAACTTACATAATCCATATTCAATTGCTTAATGAGTTTTTGATTGTCACAGTGTTCCCTGTATGTACTTGAAGGTGAATTGAAAACAAAAGTAGTGGAAAACTATAGTGAATATCCAAATACTATAGAAAAGCCATTCAATAAGTAATCAATATTTTATATATTTAATATATTTGAGATATATATTTCCATTTTATTAAAAGAATATCAAGCTTGAAGTAGGATTCAAGAAAAAGTATATAACATGAGCTTTAAAGATTATATGCTTATATAAACTTCCAGAACAAGACTGAGAAGAAACAATGCATTGTATTGATTGTATATTTATAGTTATAAGTAATATAGTAGAGATTTTCTCCCAAATCCCTAACATACTAACATAACTTTAAAAAATATTATTTTATTTTTAGATGATTCACAGGCATGGTCAATCTGTCATGACAAAAAAGTCAAGAATCATCCAATGGAGCATTCATAACCTCCCTGCACATACCCATATTTATTGAAAACATTATATTATGATTAAATATTTTCATGTTTTTACTTCTTATTAGACCTTTGAGTCTTATCATTCTATTTTTGTAGATTCAATTCCTTACATAGGTGCTATAAAAGCAATGGATATTTATTTGATAAGTTATTGGATATTAATAGCATATTATTTTACAGAACTTACTTTATTGTTCTGGTTATTACTTTAAAGAAAAATACTAGAAAATTAGAACATTTCATTAGTTTGAACAACAGCTAGGCCAGAATTACAAAGTTAATTTTGTCTACCATTCCCTAGCATTAAAATAAGCAAATATTGGACTCCACCAAATATCTACTAGGAATTTATTTTTTAATGACTTGTTCTGGAAAAAAAAAGATGTATTCAAAATTCATATGTACTATAAAAGCCATTATGAGATGGCAGACAATTTTCTTTTTTAAATATGTCCAGACCCTGTGGTGTATTCCTACATTATGATGAAGAATAGAGAATTGTATACTTACACAAGGTATATACTTGGACAAGAACAATCTTGCGGGGGGCGGGGGAGGGGAGTGTTTCTATGAGTATGACATGATAATAAGATGTCCCTATAACTAGTCAGGAAAAGAAGTCTGACTTTTATTTTCATAGCTGAATGTAAACTTTGCCATCTGGTCATCTTATTGGTCAAAGACAAAGATAGCTATAGCTCAGTGTAGGATATTGAATTGATCTTGACTATACAGTTCTTGAGTTTCCCATTACTTTTTAGAATACTTAGTTATACTATTTTAAATATTATTTTATTGTAAATTACCTCAAATCATCTTGAAAATATTCACAGTGTGTATTATGTCCATACAGTGCTCGTATCTGTTTATGTGACAAGACAATATGTATTTATAATGATACCTAGATATGCAATTTTTTGTATGAAATTTTGCATGAAATTTTGAGACTTCAGGAAACTTTCTTGAAATGAAAGAGATACAGTGGATCTTGAAACATGATTAGGATTTGGATACACACATATTTATTCAGAATTTTCTGTGAGATTGACTGGATCCTCTCTTACTCATGGCAGACCAAAATGGTCTGGATGACTGTTTAGTGGAGGTATAATGAAGTAGCTTGTTAATTAACCCAAATGTTTAAAATATCGTCAAAAAGGAGAAATAATCATTTTACGTAAAGTAACTAGAATTTGGAATTTTATTCTTCTTTGGTATTATTTTTTCATAGTTCCTTTTACATTTGCCATCTAAGACTTTACCTTAAGGGTTTTTTTCTGACCCTAATTGATAGGTCAATTATGTGCCATACAATTCCCTTTTATTTAAGATTGTTTATTAAAGAAGATGATGTTTGTAATATGGTATACAACTAATTTACTCTGATTCCTACTTGAGGACTTCTCTTGCTATCTTAGTAGCTTTTACTGAACCCAGAGAGAATTGTTAGCTCAGTGATTGCCAGGTCTTAATTAATTGCAAACTGCTTTGCATTACCTGTGACCTATGGATTTATGGTTAGAGAGAAAGCATCTTGCAAAGGATCTTTGGGGCAGATACTTAAGAAGATATGGAAATAGAACTCTGTCTCTCTGTTTTGCTTTTGTAAAGAGTGAGTCTTGTCAATGAAATTATGTCTGTGTGTTAGAAAGGAAGATTTATTCTCGGCTTCTCATATTATCATATGGAAAGTCTTCAGTTAGACTGACTTTCCTGGTTTTTCTCTGCACACCTCCCAGCGCCCCACCTTTCCCTACAAGAGGAGGAGTATGTTATCAGAATTTGATGAATTTGAAAGGATAGATTCACCATGCTCAGCTCAGCCCATTCCTTGTCTCTTCTTTTGGATTTTTTGCTATAGATGATACGTTATGATCATCCTGGTAAGGGACTCTTTGGCAATACAGAGTGCTGAATTCTGGAGAAATAAGTTAGTTTTTGATAAATCCTTTAGAGTTAGGATTGGTCTGTTTGCTATGCATGCTAAACTGATATTCTTTATATTCATTTATGAGAAAGGCACACAAGGGACTTGGTATTATTGAACCAATGCAACTTACATGTTCTTGAAAGAATATTTTTCTAGTTTTGCCAGTAAGGGATAAGTCCATTTAATATAAAGACTGTGAGTATTAACAAGCTCTTTTATTGGCAGACCTAAAGTTATATTGTAGAACTTTTTTTTTCCTTCCATTAATGCAATTGGCATTTTCATCTCCATTTTTCTGTCTTGTATGTTGCACAGTTGGTTCCAATCTCAGGAGAGAAAAGGACAATCCTTACCAACCCTATAAAGCCCTAGCCATATTCTATGCAATAAGAAAAAATAATGCTAGACAGGGAACAATCAATTTTAATCCTTTCTATAAAATGTATTTCAAGTATGAACATAAACAAATTAGGGGTAATTTCTACAAGATCAATAATTCTGGCTCATTTACAGTAGTTGTAAAAAAAAATTCCACTGTAATTAACCTCTACAGTGAGTTTCCTTTGAGACAATTTATCTTTGATCAAAGTTAAGTGTATCTAGGAATTTCTTCTGATATGGATCACAGATATTCTAAGAACCTGTGGTATATTATTATTCTCAGCTTTTCCTGCCATTCTCTATCACATTTGTCATTGTAGGGCCCTTCCCTATAGGAGAAATGTAAACCACCTCCCATTGAGTTCATCTTGGCCCTCTAACTTGTTTTGTCAATGGAATCCAGCTGAGGTAAAGTAGGCCCCATCTGAGAAGCTTAAAGAGCCGTCCCTCAATTCCATCTTTGCTTCTTTCCCATGCCATGAGCATGCATGTCCCAGATGTAGGCAGTCCGCTACTTTAGCCTGGATCCCACACAATAAAGGTGAGAAATAACCCCTTGTCCTCACAAACCTTTGAGACTAGAAGTTGTTTCTTGACATGACACAGCCTAGCACATGTGGGTGATACAGATTCAACAGTAACCATTTACACACATATTTCCTCTCTTTTGTCATTCTTGTCTATGTCCTGGATCACAATTTGTAAAAAAAAAAAAAAAAAAAAAAAAATTCCTTGACCTTTGTCTCCTCCCTATTTAATTCCTTCTTTAAATTTCTGGTTTTCTGCTCATTTGTGTCTGTTTGTTGGTTTAACCTTCTCAACTCACTTCTTTTTTTTTAAAGGCTCTGTCATAAATCTGGTCATATCCAGAGCTAAAGAAAAAAATCAATTTTCCTAAATTGACTCATCTGGGTGGGGTTTATATCCAACTTATTTTATTTTTGAAAAGGTCTATGAGAAACTTTTGACAGTGAGCATTTTGAAAAATCTTACTTATAAACATTCTTTGGTCTCTTAGCATTGTCATGCCATAGAAAAGAAGGAGGACATGCATAAGATTTATATAGCTGACAGAGATTTCTATGTACTGTGTGCACTACATTTATATTTTCAGCTTAAATCATTGAGTGATTATTTTCTGAAAGAATTTCGTCTTTCTTGGGGGAGGTTGAAAATCATGTCTACTCGATGATTTATTAAGTGAATAAGTAAGTGAAAATGAACAGACTGGTACTGATTTTTACCATAGGCAGCAAATTATGAATAATGATTCTTCCATGCTTGAACTCCTTTGCAGTGATTCTGCAAATAATTCTAGTTTTCTCAGGTTGTTTCAGCCAAATGGATTTGCATAGGCAAGAGAGGCTGAAAGATAGCAGGTTAGGCTTGAAGCACTATGTCGGGGGGCATGTTAGAATTTTATTAGAAATATGGGCTTTTCTGCCATTAGGTGCCCTGCGTTCATCACTGTCATATACTGTAAGTAAAGGGAAGATTAGAAAACATTTAGGATAGTATAGCAAATAAACAAATATATAGGTTAAAGAACTTTTATAATCTACCTTAGAACACCAAAGGTCTTATAATTAAACTGAAGAGATATAGGAAATCTGTGGACTCTGTCACTGCCTACATTTATAAATACTGTTGACTGGCATTCCTTGAGAGGAAAACTGCTTCTATTTTCCAAGGTAGCATTTTTAATATATTACTGAACCAAACGCCATTTCCTTTTTTTAGGTCAAAAGCAATTGAAATTTGGCAATATCAGACTGTCCAAGCAAATAACTTAAAATTTGCTATCCAAGTACACTCTATGACAAAGTGTCCATTTCTCAATGTGTACATTTGAATTCATATACAAAATGTGCATTTATAGATTTATAAGTATAACTGTCAATTTCTATTTTATTGTATATATTTTATACCATAAATATCTTGTTCCTAAATAACAGACTCTCTAAATGATGGGATTTTTAATATACCATAATTTATTAAATTGTCTTAATATGGAAGATGTACTTTGCTTTATTAATTTTGGTGTTGTTGTTGATAGTTGTAGTAGACTGAATTTTGTTTGCTTTTGCTTTAATAGGTTATAGTAAAATACCCCTCCCCCAATACATATCATACATATGTTGCATGTTTTGTTTTGTTTTGTTTTGTTTTTACAAATATGTCTATGGTTTCTTTATATTGTACCCTTTTGTTTTCCTAAAATACGAACTTAAAATAGGATTGCAAGTAGTTTATTAATCATCTTTAATTGTGCTTCCGTTACATAATTATATTATCTTTATCTTCATATGTCAATGCATGTACAAACATTATCTAACTTGCTAAAGTATGAATTTACTGCCTTTCTATTGAAATCTAATGTTCTGGGGGTAAATTATCTGTTGATATTTTTGGGTCATTTATTCTAGTGCAGGCTTTCATTTTTTTCCATGGCTTAATAATTTTCTCACAGTTACATACGGAGATGTTTGATAAATGTGAGAAGGCGGGGAGAAAGGGAAGTCAATGTGCAAGGACAAGCAAAGGTGACCCAGAGAGAACGTGCCTGGGAAGGAGGAGGAAATCTGGCAGAGTAGTGCACATGTAATATGAGGCCTCATCAATGCAGAGTCCAAGCAAAGTGTGGAGATGTGTCTGATCTCTTCCTGTCCCTTGAACTCCCATCCCCTGGACCTCCCACTTCCTGATTTTGTATAGTTGTAAGGAGAAGGTTGCATTAGAAAGGCAAAAGACAATTTCATTACGCTGCGAACATCTTCTAAAAGATCCCAAATTAGGAATAGGCAATAGGCAGGAATGTGGTTACTTTTATTGAAGTGTGTGATGGCAGGATGTGTGGCCTGGAGGCACTGGCAGGAGTTCAAGAGGGGACCTGACCTAAGCTGGATGAAAGCAAAGGTAGTAAGTGCTGCAGAGGCATGACATAGCCTCTAGCAAGGTTTCTGTTGTATCTGAGTCTCTTGAAATCCCAAGTGAAGATACCTATGGGGACCCCAAATGGAAAAAAAAGGAGATTCTGGTCTTCTCTGAATATACTTGACATTTTAAGCTGTTCACATTTCTTATTTGTAAGGAGTCTGATTGAAAAGGACAATTATTTTCTGGCACTTAGAGAAATTTTGAAATATTCTTCCTTTATGTTTTATGTTCTCATCCAGGAGATTTAAAATTTCTTTTATTTAAATGTTTAAAACAGCTTTAAAAACTTAGTATTTTTGTCTTTTCTTAATAATTTAAACGTTTTATGATTCAATATGTCACCCATGTAGAAAGTTTATAAAGCGAATGTGTAAAGTTTTAAGAATAATAAGATGATTACTCAGGTAGTCAAAACCCAGTTTAATAAAAAGAATATCACCAGACTTAGAGACTGTCAGAGTGGCCCCCCAGTGTGGATACCACACTATCCCCCAGGGAACAACTGTTCTGGATTCTGTATTCATCACCCTCGCACTTTTACTGAAGATAGTCCACCTTCTGTTTATGCACTCCTCAACAATGTATATGGTAGGAATCCTATTTTGATTTGTCTCTTTGTCGCTACTTTAATTTTTCATCCATGTGATTACAAGTTCCTGAGTAGTTGTAGCATATTTCATATTTTTATTGTTGTAAGGATATTCTAGAATTTTTTTTTTTTTTTTACTTTTTATCATAGACAGTTGGGTCTTCCCATTTTTTCACCTTTATGAAAACTGCTGATGTGAATGTTCCTGTCTGTGTGCCATGCTGCACGTGGCCATGAATTTAGCTGGTGTGTGTTTATACCTGGAAGTGGAATGCCAGTGTATGCACGTGATCAACTTTGCCAGTGGATTAAACCATTTCCTAAAGCGGTTTTGTCAATGGACAAAACCACAGCAAGAAGTGGATGAGTTTGTTTTGCTTCAGAATTTCTCCAACAACTGGTACAGCTTGACTCTAATGCTTGCCAGGGAGAGTGTAGAATGGTACCTCATTTTGTTTTCTACTATATAACATGTTTTTCATTTAAATTTTCTCATTGTCAGTAAGGTAGACTATTTTCACATGTTTATAGATCATTTTTGTTTTCCCTCCTCTTCTTGCCTTTACGCATCTTTCTGGGGGAAGGTTGAGCTTTTTTTTTTGTTGCCTGGAGGAAGTCTATTTAACATGAGTTTTAATAATTTGTCTCTCATATGAGGCACAAGTATCTTGCCCACTGTAAAGCTTCCCATTTACTCACTGTGTGATAACAGAACTTCATGGATCTTTGATATTTTCTGTCAACCTTCAGACTTTTTGCATGTTGCTTAAGAAATTTTTCTATCATGAGATCATGAAAAATTTGTCTCTGTTGTTTTCCTAAAAATTTAATAATGTCTTTTTTTTTCTGTTAAGTTTTTAATCCACTCAAAATTGGTTTTTGTGGGGTGTGAGGGAGGGATAGAAAGTAATTATTTTGCATGGATAAGCAATTATTTAAGCACACTTAGATAGTTGGTTCTTCCTCCAATAATCTGAAGGGCCAGCTCAGTTGTAAATCATATTTGCATATATGCATGAATTGTAATGAATCTGTTTTATAATAAATCTTGCTAACTGTTAAGGCAAGTTATCCCATCTTGTTCTCTTCTAAGAAGACCTCACTCTTTTTAATCTTTGGTGTTTTCACATAAATTTTAGAATCCCTCTGTCATTTCCATGACTAGTTCTATACAGATTTAGTTTGGAATTTCATTGAAGTTAAAAGTATATAGAGAATATTTACATCCTCGAATATTCAGTCTTCTTGTCTTACAATATATCACTTGATTTAGGTACTTTTTAATACCTCGAAAAGAGTTTGTAATTAATTCCTTAAGGATTGATACAACTTCTCCTGTTACTTCTACATATGTTTTATTTTTCTTGCCTTTGTAAATAGCATTCTTGATCCTTTTAGTGCTCAAAGTCCTCCTGAAGCTTTACCTTCATTCTATTTCCCATCCAAAATTTACCACTATCTTCGCTTGTAATAACATATATTAGTTTTGACAATTTTTGAACAATTTTTGAATCATACTCATACTGTACACTCTTTCATGTCTGGCTTCTTTTGTTCAATAGTATACTGCTGATAGTAAGATTAATATTAAATGATGAATAAGTATAAATATTTTTCCATTCTAGCAATATATTCATCTTTACTGATAGACATTTGATTTGTTTCTTGTTTCATGTGTTAGGAAAGATAACACGTACAATATTACATACCTACAATAAACATACCTATACATAATTTCTGATGCACATATATATGCATTCCTGTTGGGTTTATACAGATAAGTGAAAGTATGATATCATAGTCTATGCATATGTTCAGCTTTTATAGATATTATCAGTTTTTCAAAGTGATTAAAAATTTTTAAAAACATCCGTCCATAGTAATATATGAGTGTTGACATTTCCCATTATTTCTCCCTCCTAGTGTGATAGGCTCTTTTAATTTTAATTGTGTTTTTTCTGGTAAGTGCCTAGTAGTTGTCTCTCATTATAGTTTTAGCGTGTATTTCTCTGATGTCTAATGAGGTTGAACACTGTTTTATGTCTATTGGCCATTTAATTTTTTCTCTTGCAAGATGTCTGATTATGTCTTTTGACCTTTTTAAAAAACACAAATTGGATTTGCAGCCATTTTCTAATTCACATGTATGAGAATTTTTCATACATATTTGATATGTTTTTTATCATATGCAATTTAAATACTATGTCCCACTTGTTGGTTTGTCTTTCACATTGTTGATGGTATCTGTTGATGAACTGAAGTTCTTTTTTTTATTTTTGAGAGAGAGAGACAGAAAGACAGACAGACAGATAGCACAAGCAGGGAAAGGACTGAGAGAGAGGGGGACAGAGGATCCAAAGCAGGCTCCATGCTCACAGCAGAGAGACCGATGTGGGGCTTGAGCTCACAGACTGAGATCATGACCTGAGCAGAAGACAGATGCTTAACCAACTGAGCCACCCAAGTGTCCCAGTGAACAGAAGTTCTTAATTTTAATTTTGTTTCTTCACATATTTCCTCTTTACCATTGTCTTCTAGAAGTTCTGACAAACATTCCTTACATCTTCTTATTCTGAACATAATGTTTTTCATATCAGCTTTATCAAGTTGCATTGTATATAACTTCATCATATGTGTTTTTCATTTTACTAATTTTCTCTTCAGCTATACAAACTCAAAGTTTTTCCTTTGTCTTTTCTTTTTTGTATTTTTAACTTCTTGGTGAAGATTCTCCCTCTACATCTAACCTCAAAGACTAGACGTAATATTTCCTTTTTTTTTCCTTATGTATAGTAGGTTTCGATTTTGTTTACACTTGTAATATAGGAGTGTCTGAAGAACCCAGATTTATGTGAGACTTTCCTGATAGGCACTCAATATTGGATGCCCTTGAGACTTACTTTCTATCCCAGAAATTTGTGTAGCTATAAATTCAAAAGCTCAAGATCTCCAGGGGTTGTTAAAAATATGAAGGGTAAAATCTCTTTTGGGATACAACTTACGAACCAAAGTTCTGACTTTCACTTTGATTTTGTCTTTGGCCTCTACAGGTATCTTCAATTTCTCTAGAACAGCAATGTGTTATTAATGATTTATTTTATTTTAATCAGCATTTTTATTTTATTTTTGTTTTAATTTGCAGTAAGAAAGAACATATAGGCTGTCTGGTCTACCATACAGCTAGAAAGAGAAGTCTAGTTATCTTAATAACAAAAACTTATGCACATCAAAATAAGTGTATCTCATCCTTTATTTTGAGAAAGAATTTTTGTTGTTGTTTTATCCATTGCTTTAGTACAAGACAGTTACTGAGGATTTGTCTTGTATTCAAGTGAATTATCCTACAAAGTATAGTATGTTTAATGGATTTTTTTACATTTATTTTTAACTATAATGTTATAAGCATTATTTTTCCAATTTTTAATAGCATTTTCATACAATAACACCTGTAATATTAAAAATTTAACCAATTATGTTTTATCAACTTAAATGTTGGTTTTTATTTGGGTACTTTTGCATTATTTTTATATAAGGTCTAATAATATTTACATATTGTTTGTTTATTTAATTAGAATACTTGTTTAATTTTGTAAAGTTTTATTTTGTATCTACTGTAGGGATGCCTTGGTTTTTCTCCCTATTAACATCCCCCAATGAGCCCTATTTAGAAGGTTATTTCTAGAGCACACAAATATACACTGATGGTTCTTAAAATAAAGCAAGTGAGATCTCAATGGCCAAATGTGGAACAATTTTAACAGCAAAATAAATGCAGTAGCACTAGATTGTTACCCAAAATATAAAATAAATACCCATGAGTCCATATTGACATAAATAAATGCTTGAATAAACTTATAAATGGAGGAGAAGAGACAAATCTCCCATACAGAAGAATTCTAAATAAATTAAAAAGATACTCTCTTTGAGAGTGAGCCTAACTCCCCACCCTTTAAATTTAGGCTTTGGATAGTGACTTCCTTCCAAAGAGCAGAGTGTGGAAAGGGGAAAAAGAGTAACTTTGCAGTTCAGAAACCTGACAAACATTACTTCAAGAAATAGATGTTCAAGGTCAACAATTAACCATTATAAATCATGTTGATACAATGTACCCTTGATATGATGTGGAGACAATGACATTTTACCTCTATTATGTTCCTCCCTAAGACCCATAACCTCAGTCTCACCAGAAGAAAAACATCACACAAATACCAATAGTGAGGCATCCCACAATATATCTCACCAGCTTTCCTCAAAACTGTCAAGGTCATCAAAAACAAGGAAACTTTGAGGAACTTTCATAATGAGAAGCCTAAAAAGACATGAAAACTGAAAATAATGTGGATGGAATCCTAGAACAGAAAAAGGACCATATGTAAAAATTAAGGAAATCTGAATAAACTATGGACTTTAGTTAATAATAATGTGCCACAATTGGTTCATTAATTGTAATGAATGTGACCTGCTTGTGGAAGATGTTAATTGTGGATGTGGGACATATGCAGACCATCTGCATTACCTTCTTAATTTTTCTCTAAATCTAAAACCATTCAAACAAGAAATTCTATTGATAAAAATAAGTAAAGCCAGGGAAATGTGTAAAGCTGATGTACTTTCAGGGAAGTTGGTGTCAATTCAATTCTGAATATTTTTTGATCTGGTTATATTACCATTCAATGTACTTTACATCTTGAATGCAGTGATACTCCTAAATTATCAATGATTGCCTACAAGTTACCCTGGAACCATTGCATCAAAATGAGTGAGCGTTGTCCAATTTGTAGTACAAGTGAACATCTTTTTTTAAAAAAGAAGGTAGGTAATTGAAATAATAATTATCCATCATCATTTATTATAGCCTGTGATGGGAACTAGTGCTCTAACCTAGTATACTTAGCAGAAACATGAACTTTTATAAATATTGAATGATAATTAATCAAATTGAAATACTTTGCTCCAAGACATAAACCTTAATTCTTTAGAAAATTAATTGAATTTAAAGTAATATTTTTATAGGTTTGGGTAACTATTCATTAATACCAGGGGACATTTACAATTACATAACTTTTAAGAACATTTAATAGAAATACAGACTCACAGAACTAAAAGAGAGATCATCTGTTCTAGTCTCTCATTTACTCTACTGGAGAGAGGGACCAAATGACCTGGCCAAGATTGTTGTATATTGTTTGTCACAGAGCACTTGGAATTTATTTCAGTTTGCCGCTGAAGCTTAGAAGTTGGAGCCAAGAGATTTGGATTTGGGCCCTGAATGTGTCCCTCATGGTCTGTGTGAAAATAGCCTGATTCTTTAACTTTTGTGTTTGTAAGTATTACTTTTCCTTGTTAAGGAAAGAGGATAAGGATAATGATATAGTAAAAATTCTCCAAGTATTTCATAATGCTGTTTAAGGTTTCAATGGCATCATGTACTGGAAGGAAAATTTAAAACTCTAAAGCAAAATAGAATTTGTTAATATTGTTTTTATTTTTTATCACATTTTATCTACTATCTCTCACCTCTGATTTTCCCATTCTAGATGGATAAATTAGTAACCAAGCCAGGAAGCCCATTCTTACAGAGCTGTTAAAATTTATTATATATATATTTAGATATGGATAGATTGTACAATTTTCCCTTAATTTCTATGTGTCTTTCTCTCTCTCTCTCACTCCCCCTCTCCCTCCTTTCCTCCCCCTCTCCCTCCCCTAGTCTCCTCTTCTCCTCTCCTCTCCTCTCCTCTCCTCTCCTCTCCTCTCCTCTCCTCTCCTCTCCTCTCCTTTTCTCCCTTCCTCCCTATCATAGCTTCTTGGGTACTTTGGTTTGCTAGGCTTTATAGTCCTAAGAGTAGGAGAGAGTGTTCCTCTGCAGTCTTAGATTATCTTCACCCTTTTTCCTTATAGTTACTCTTTCTTCCAGTGGCTTCTGCAGTAATACTCTTTCCTGGTTTTCCTTCCACTTCTTTGAATAGTCCTTTGCGGCCTTTCCTTCCTCCTGTGCCTTAGACAGAAATGTTAACTCTGAGTTCTATATTTAGCATCCTTATCTTTTCATTACACATGTTTTTCCTGGATAACTCCATTTAACTTCCATGACCCCAAGTAGACATCAATGAACTTCATATTTCTGTCTCTAGCTCCGACCATTCTCTTGAGTTTCAGACTTACAAAGCTAACTACCTACAGATACTTTTCCCAGAATATTTAAGAGTCACATAGAATTCAGAATATACAAAGATAAAGTCATGGTGCATACTCCCTCTAATTAATTTCCATAACCTTCCACTCAGCTCTCAACTCGTATCGATCTATTGTACAATTCAGAATTCTGGAAGTTATCTGTAACATTGTCTTCTCTTAACATTCTCATTTCTATTTGTGAAAAACATTCTATTGAGTTTATTTCCCAAATAATTATTAAATATGTCTCATTTTACACATTTTCACTTTCTCTGTTTTGGCTAAGGTTTCCATGGTCTCTCCCCTGTACCTTCACAATAGTGTCTTAGCTCAGGTGCCTGAGATTCAGGTGACTAACTCCTCCATATAATTCACATGTCCCTAGGTTTCTAAATTACATGTATGCTATGTGACTTCCCTGCTTAAAACTGTTTGGTGGTTCCCTGTTTATAACATACAAATTAAAGAACAAGTTTCCTGGAAAGCAATCAAGGATATTCATTCAAAAAAGATCTGAAAATCTTTCCAACCTCATCTTTCTCAGTTCCCCACATTCTATGTTTAACTTCCCAACTGAAATGCCTTTTAATAAATGTTCACTTTATGTGGGGTGTGTTATATGTAGTTAATCTACTGTGTTCAAGATCCAAGTCAAATGTTATTTCTTACAATTTCTTCAGACAAAGTATAGCAGTCTACATCTCTAACAGTTTTTCATGGCAATTAAATTAGTTTTTATGTATATACTTTCACTGCTAGGCTATAATGTACCATATTATTCTACAAAGTAAAATAGTCATCCACTCCTGGGTATTCACTTGATAAAGTTAAGTTCCAAGTATAAAGCAGTAGAAGATTCCATTTAGTATATATCACATGAATGATTCCAATGTAATTAATAACTATATAAATTGGTGGAAACTGGTATTTTTATAATATAAGTTATTATATATAATTATATTATATATAATATGATCAATATAATATGATCAACTGTCATTACTTGTCAACACAGAAGTAAAGGGATCAGTCAGTATAGGAATCCTTGGCCCAATCCCTTCCAATAAAAAGGACTCTTTAATTTGATAATTCATTGAAATATTCTGTTCTAGCAACATTTATTTAAATGTTGCAGCAACATTTATTTAAATGTTGCTGATACATTTTTCCTATGATATATTCTCAGGAAAACTTCTGGTCACTAGTGTTACCACAAGAAAGTTGTTGTTAAGGTTGGGTCTGCTAATGAACTCTGTAAACACATTCAGCATCTGGCAGACATTCCAAGGTGAAAGCCAAGCAGATGGCTAATTTAATATAATCTAAGTGACTTTGGATCAGATAAAGCAATTGAATTAACAGCACTTTAACTCCGCATACATCAGTTCCCAGCCATTCCTACCATTTCATTCCAATAGGCACTTCTTCAGGATGAAAATCAATGCTAATTGAAAGCTCATATGGTGATGTTTATGCCTGTAAAATGTGTGGTTAAATAGCATATTAAAAACATGTGGGCATGAATATTAGGATTGGGAAATGGGTTTAATACAGAATAAATCATAATGCCCTTAGAGTTGCTTTATGGATTTTAAATCACAAATTGTATTTTACCCATTGTGCCTACTGTATTAATCTCAATTTCATTCAGACTCTTTCCATTAGATCCACTGGGGTTTATGGTTGATTCATAGTGACTTTCAACTTGTTGTCCTGTGGGATAGGAGTGTGTGTGTGTGTGTGTGTGTGTGTGTGTGTGTGTGTGTGTGTGTTGAGAGAGAGAGAGAGTGATTTTAATTTGTTATTCCATACTTTGTTTTTAATACTTGCACTTGGCAAATTATATTTTAACCTTATTTTATAAAGAGAGATTCATGTGCAACACAAAGTTGTAAACAATTAGTCTCAAGTCACTTAGCCAGGAGGTAGCAGAGTAAGCCCTCAACTGTTGACTTTCCACTGTAGTGGAAGGACATGGATATAATAGTTAGAAAGACTAGGGTTCAAATTCTGGTTCTGTAACTAACCAACTGGGTAACAGACTAGAACTGTGCCTATTGAGAGGACTGCATGGCATGATGCCTATAATTCACAGTATACAGTATGTCAGGTACTTCATTAATATGTATCATTATTGTCAATATTGTTTCACCATCATCACATTTAGCATGACAGCCATCCTTTAATCAGTGTATTCAATAAGCATTCATTTACTCTTTGCAGAGAGCTATGCTAAGCACTAGTAATAGAAACATAATATAAAGGAGGAGAGATAACAGAATGAAGTGGGCTTTGAAGCCAACATGCCTGGGTACAGATTCCAGCATCACTACTTACTGGTTCTGTGCCCTTGATCAAGGCACTTACACTCCCCCTGCTTTAGTCCTTCCATGTAAATATGGAACTAGTACCAGTACTTACTCCATAGGTTATTGCTTTAGCATGTTAATACATGTCTAGAGCTTTGAACATTGGAATACAGTAAGCATTGTAGGAATGTTAGGAAACCACTAAAATGTAGGCTGCATGAGAAAGGAGATTATTTTGCTATTCTGTTTACTCCTTTAGAAAATTACAAATATTTGTTTAATAAATGAAAAGTAAATTACGTTTTTTCAAGGGACATGCAGTCTAGTGAAGGCTTTTAGAATCACACAGATCACAATCAAAGTATCTTTTTTTGTGTGTATGCTAAATAGAGTTATGCTTACACATGACTCCTGCCCTCTTAGAGGGATTTGTGAGAAGCAAGAAAAACATTAATGAAATATGTGTGATGACTTCACAATTAATTATTGTGCTGGAGGCATAGACTTTTGTCTTTGGATAATTCAATGAGAAAAAAAAAGAGAGTTCTGCCTTACAGAGTCTGATGAAACCTAACTGATGCCATGATCTTTCCAGGCAACATGGCCATGGGTGACACCATTTTACACTCACAGTGCAAATGAGTATAGTTGATTTAAAATAGTGCCTCCCTCTGCATTTCCCAGCACCCTCTACTTCAGCACATCTTCTCTTGTCACTGATATCTCACATCAAAATTAGCAAAAGGACATATCGTAAGGAAATATAGGAGAGCACCTACACGTAATGACCTCAACTATCAATTCACAGGTAATTTTATTACTTTCTTGTAGGACCTTGACATCTTGTGATATGCATTACTCAACTGAGCATTAATGTTTACATGGAAATTTTCCAAGATGAGGAACTGTTAACCATTTAACTACTGATAATACTTTGACCATGTATACACATACATGCATGCAAACAGGATGGTCACAGTAGAACTTGGCTGTCCCATATACCCCACTAGCATGTAAGCTGTGAGAAAGACTACTTTCCATTTTCACCTGGAAATTCCAGATTAATGCAAATAGCTGAATCTTGTACTTTCTTCTCCTTGTGTTTCTCTGGGTCTGTCCAAGGAAGCACAGGGAGTAGTCTCTTCATTTATACCTAGATGTGGTATGTGCTCTTGCTGCTGCCTTCTCTCCTATAACTCTCCCTCACTGTAGCCATCTGTCTGCAGAGGCTTATTGTGCCCTCTGGTAAGTCACCCATGTGATGATGTCACTCCTGACTTCTAAGGCCTTTGGTTTATCTGCTTTATTTAACAAATTTCTGTCTAATGGGGAATAGGCCCTCCACAAATCTCTTGTTCTGAAGAATGGATCTCAGGCACAGTTTATGGCCTCTAGGTGATACAGTATTTTGTTCTTTATAATACAAGCCTCTCTTTTTTCCAAACTTTGGTAGTTACTCTCAGGGTCTTGTTTAAATTTGGGTCGTACCAACTGCTTTATTCCTTTTCTATGTCTTTCCAAAATCCAGTTGAAAACAAATTTCAAAGTTTTTTCCTCCACAGTAACTCCATAACCATGAAAAGCAAGGCATGTGACAGGACACCTGTGTTAATGCCACAGGCTATTTTATGGGAGACATAAATGACTAAGAGGCAACACAGTAGCTAAGTCCATGGTACAGTATACAGAGACATGTTACTGCAATCACAAATAAAAGATAATGTACCACATCACTGCATGCTAAACTTACCAATTGAAAACCACTATTTCAAAAAAGGAAGGAAGGAAGGAAGGAAGGAAGGAAACAAGGAAACAAGTTGGGAAAGTGAATGCAAGTCAAGGGGTTTGAACCATCCACAGCAGGACCTTGGTTTTAAGTTGAATGTTCAATTTAGCTCATCCCAATTTTGTTTGAGCATTTCCTTTTATAAGCATCCACAGAGTGAAAGATATACTATCATGTATGAACAAATGAGTAAGAAAATAGTGTGAGCAAGTAATAATGTGCATGAGTCATGTGACTGAATCTAGTTTTGGATCCTGTTTAGGTTGAGTCTACAACTTCCCCTTGCCTGTAACTTGACATGTCCTAAAAACCTCAGCATCGTCTTATCCCTCCCTACTTCTCCCAGCCCATCCTCCACAGTGTTTACACCAACTTTCTCAGTTCTGCCCATACTGGCCTTCGTTTCATTTCTCAAATATGTGATGCTCTTTCCCATCCCACAGCCTTAACGCATGCTGTTCTTTTCATATCTGAGCGCCATCATTGTTTCCTTGGGGAAATGCTGCAAGACCCACTGGCTACACCACATCCCCTTATCAAATGCTCTCATAGCACTAACACATCTCAGCTGTTGTACAAGTCACTTTTGCCATTTTATATTTATTTTGCATTAATGTGATTAATATTTCTGTCTACCTGTAGCCCGTAAGGTTCATCAAAGCAGGGACTCCATCTGTTTTGCTCACAATCTGTTCCTTCAGCCCTGACTCAAGTATCTGACACATAGTAGGCCTCAATGAATATTTGTTGAGCAAATTACTGATTGAGATTTTTCCTCTTCCTTTTCTTCTTCATTTTTTAATATTTTTGAGCTTTGACTCTGGCTAACCACTTTCGTGTCCTAGCACATGTATGTTTTCATGTACTTCTATTATTACTTTGAGTTTTATTTTCTGGTTTAAAATATTGATAGTCTTAGAAGCTGTAATTTTGCAAATTCCTTAATTGGAGAATGGAGAGGATCTTGATGAACAAAGAAAGGATGACAGATTTTGTAAGGAGGTTTAGAATTAATGATCTATGATAACTAGGAATGAGAAATGGTCATATAGTGAGCAAGGAGGGGAGAGAGAGGAAGAGAGAGAGGGAAGGAGAAAGGGAGAAAGTCCACAATCCAGGGGGCTGTAACTGCTGCTATGAGCCCTAGGAGGAGTAGATATAAGTATTTGGGATTGAATAAACTTGTTCTTGGCCCCAAACTTAAGGTACCTGTCACTGCAGCTGGCCATGATGAATTAAGTGGAACCTGTTCTAAACAGGCCACCCTGCATATTAAACTTCTCAAATGCACTAACAAAGCACTTTTGGAAGTATTCTAACTAGGTCAGCAATACATTTGCCATATATCACACGAATAATTCTAATGTAATTCATAAGTATCTGGGCTTATGGAAATTGATGTTTTCTGTAAATATTGGAGTGTGAACAACTCTCACTGCCCGTCAAAACAGAATTAAATTTCAGGCTGGGCTATATCAAGGGAAATAATAGAGATTCATAGATTATAGGGTGAGAGGGGTCAAGTGCTATGTATTATCTGACATAAACAGAAACTTTCAGACTTATAGCTTTTTTTTCATAGAGTTATAGACAATCTGCTCTTCCTTTGAACTATGTTCCTGAAGGCACCTCAGTGAGATTTTCTGGAGTAAACGATTCTATTGCCTGCTTGAGCTTATTTGAAAAGATTCATCCTAATGCATCCTCTGAGCTTCTCTTTCAAATCACAGTTCATTGCCTCTGCTTGGCCCCTTGACTGCCTTGATTAACTTTTCCAGACTTATATCACTATGATCTCTTCAGAAGCTACAATAACTTTAATAGGAAATCATCCAAAAATTTTCACTGAAATGTTAACAGTGGTTAACTCAGGATAGCAACATTACACACACGTACGCATATCTATTTTCCAAACTTTCTGCAATTAGTATGCATTGATTTTATAATGTGTCACTCAATTATTTATTCAGCCAATATTGATTGAGTGCCTACTGTGTACCCTTCAGTCTTCTAGCTGATAGAGATACAGAGGAAATAATGATTGAAATAAATCACCAGAGTGTCATGTGGGAAGGTGTTAGTAAGAGCCATGCTGACTCCTGCCATTACATTCCACACAGTATCTTTCAGAACCAAAAGAGCAGAGTCTGTGGCAAGAGTTTCTGGTCTGAAACTTGGGAAAGGAATGGTTTAGCTGAGAGGAGAGGAAGCTCTACTTTTTAGTCAATATAAAGTCCTGAGTTTTTATTTCAGAGTCAAGTTAAAATTACTTCCTGAAGGTGAACTAATTTTCTCTTTTATGTTTTTAAAGTTTCCTGTGGGGTGAAGCATTTAGTGACCTAATTCTTGGCAAGACTTTGTAATCTGGAGGTATGAAATTAAAAGAAAGGATGTATGCTCAGGAAAGAAAGGAAAAAATAGTAAAAAAAAAAAAAGATGCTGGATCACACAAACTCCTGCTTAAGAAAAACAACAACAAAAATATCTGTTAACTTGCCACTATGTTGATTTTGTGTCCAACTGTTTTTTGGGGAGTTGTTGATATAAAATGGTTTGATAAAAGTATTTGAATTTATTATCCCAGATTCTCTAAATATCTAATAGGCAAGAATGAGATCTTTTAAATACTATATTTAATTAAATATTTATTTGGTGTCAACTGTGTGCTCATCAATAGACAAAATGCCTACCTGCCCATAGAAACTATTCCATTGTTTAAATTTTTTTATATGTGACAGGTAGCTAAGGCATAACATATAGATGTCAGCTGCCATTCTCATGGCTTGCCCCAGGCATCTGTCACTTCAAGAAGCATTGAGAGGAGACCTGGATTCCCAGCCCAGAGCTTCAGAAGGAACATATGGCTTCAGGAAGTTTGTCATAGATGATTCTCTTGCTGACCCTATCCTTGATGGACAGCTCTGGGCTTTGAGCTGCCTGACTCAATAGTTGAGCTCTGGTTTATGCCATAGGACCTTTCCTATGACTTATCTTGGGTTAGCCTGGTCCTTGGAAGGATGCCACCCTCCCACACATACATTCAGTTCTTGAACTCCCTGGACATGTTCTTTTGGCTATGTCAGGAAGTGGGACACATCTTGGGATCCCTGTGTATGCTTTTTGTCAACCATAGCTAGTCACTGTGGCTCATATCCAGGCTCTGACCTATCATGGATGGGCAACAGAGAGAAACTGAAGAATATGTAGGAAGACTCTTATTAGGTGTGCATCTCTACTTTTTTTTTTTTTTTTTTACATCTCACCCTTTTCTTGATACACTCAACACAATGGAATTTATCATCACAGAAGTCAGATGAGCATGCAAGTATAGGTCCCACCTTGAGATCTTTTTCTCTGGGTCTTATTTCTAAACAGGGCAGCTTCCTCAATGGTGGTCCAAACCTATACTAGGCACATTCTACCCACTGTGTTAAAAAAAGAAACAAAAGAAAACAACAAGGAAGCAAAAAGCCACTTGTTAAGGTAGACTTCTGCCTCTTCTGATATATTCTTCATACTCAGGGAAAGCAGTCTTTTAAAAATGCAACCAAGATTATGGCAATAACCATTTTTCTTCTTAAATCTTCATTTTTAGGATTTTTAAGTGACTTCCCATTGCCCTCAGAATAAAATCTTCATTAAGACCTGGGAATCTTCTAACTTTCCAGTTTCATTGTGTGCCCTCTGCTTTTTGCATTCTTGGCTTTGTCCACATGAGTTTTCCCTTAGGATCCCTAAAGCTGCCACTTGATTTATAGCTTCTCTGTGTTTTTGCACATATGATTCAGTTTGCCTAGAGAGAACCCTCTCCCTGAGACTCACTGCCCAGCCCCCAGCACATGTTCATGTCTCAGCTTACACACCATTTCCTGTCTCCAAGGCCATGCTAAGTCTTCATGGTCTACATGCCCTTGCAACCCAGCACATCACCCACAAATAGCCCAGGATGCTAACCAGCCTTGCCCAATGTTGATATTTCTTGATGGTTTATGAATTCAGTGAAGAAAATAACTCCTTCTTTTTATCTACATATTTGACAAGAAATAATTATGGGTTGAATGAATTAAAAGCCTAGATTTTTCTCTTGTTCTTGAGTCTTTATCTTTCTGAGAAAGAAAACAAACACAAACATCTGTAATGTATGGTCTACCTGTCAGGAAGAAATTTTGGTTTTGGACCTAAAGCATGTATTTTCATTACGGACTGAACTATGTAACTTTTAGTACCATCTTTGTGGCATTTTCGTTTTGTTTTGTTTTGTCTTCTAAATGGCTTCATCTCCAGTTAATATCACAGAGGTTAGAAGGGAGGTATGGTTTACGAAATGGAATTCCATTTTGTGCATTCTTCCCCAGAAAACTTAATTCATACTGGCCCTTAAATATTTGACAAATACCACTAGCCATTAACACTGTAAACTAAAACAAACAATAATAATAAAAATAAAAACACTAAAATTCACAGGTTTTTGCAAGGGACTTATGATCCTGCCCACTTAGGACACAAAGGCAATGAAAAAGTACTTCATCAGCAATTTACCATTAAATGTCTTACAACTTTCCCAGATTTTCTCTCTCTGAGCAATCAGGAGTATAATTGAACATAATGAGGTGTTGAAAGCTTCTTCAAAGTAATACAGAACAAGATTAACTATTCAGTTATACTTTATACACCTAGAATATCACTCTTCTTGTTTCATAACCTCATCTTACAGAAGATTGTTTTCACTGTTTTTGAACTCTTTATTAGTTTACTACCCATCATCACTGTCTGTCATTCCACCAGAAGACTAAAGTATAGGACAATTTATCCTTCACGTTGCAGCAACAATATACATTATCATGATGTGAAAAATAACAGTCCAACAATCACATATTTATATCATTTTCATACAAAACATAGAATAACTATGACAAATGTTTTCACTGTATATATCGAAGCAACGTCAGCCAGTGCTACAGGATACATAAAATCGCATAAAGCAGAAATAGTAATTTAAAAACATAGCAGGCTGGGTTATTTATTATGGGGGAAAATATGTCCTTTATGACTCACTAGTTTCTGGGTCATTGCTGAGTGACAGTCCAGGATGGTTTGTGTATTTAGCATAATGACCCAGAGTCATCTAATCAATTTGAGTTATTTTTATATCCTCAGGTTCAGGAGTCAGAGAATTGTGTCATGCATTTTTTAAAGATTTCAAGCTTAGAATTGAGGTATAAAAGTTTATTATGGATACTTTGTGCAGTCAATAAACAACATGATTTCAGTGGTAAAATTCAGCTGGTTTGACTCAGAAGCCCTGACATGAGGAGCTGCTCCCCTGGGAGCTCCCGGCATCCTGCAAACACTTGTCAGATTCCACTGTAATTGGTTGTACATCTGTCTTCTCAATTAGGCTCTTAGCCCCAAAGAGGAAGAATTGAATTTTCTTCTGTATAACACACAGCACCTGGAGCATAGTAGGCAATCCATAAGTGTTTCCTGAAGGAAGGATACCCACTTGGAACAGTCTCTGTCAGTCTGCATTGGCTGATTGGACAGAGGCCAAAAACTCTGAACTTCCAGATTCTTCAAATCTAGTCTGGAATGGAAATTCCCCTCCTTTTGTATCAAATGTGGGCATGTTTGTAGTTAGGTCAATATGTACACGAAGCATTGATAATCATTCAGAAATTCAGATGGTTAAGGAAAATGAGCCAAAACAGAGAAAGGATTACAGAAAGTCTTTTCATTGTATTGCTAGACATTATCTAACAGCCTTGCCCAGGAATTACCCAATCCTCTTGTTTTGTATATTCCGTGTTTGACCTGCTATTTACCATCACTTAAAATGATAGTTTGCAACTTTGCAAAGATACATGTTACCCTGAAGAAAATGGACAGCAATGTAATTGATGCCAATCTTCTAGCAACGGGCATTAATTTTGTGTGCAAATTGCAAATGGTTCTTGACCAAAGATTACAGAATTAGATGCTCTTGATGAAGTTTAACTAGTTTTACACCTGAACTGGCAATCTTTCTAAACCATTTTTTTTTTCTTTTTAGCCACTATAAATATCTCCATATCTCAATACTTTTAAACCAGCTTCAGTATCCTGGTGATTTCTTCATCAGTAAGCTCAACAGTCTTTGACATGTGCTCACTTTACATTTGCATATAATTTATTGTTTTAGCTTTTGAAAATTATGCTTTGACAATGTAAAATTCATATATAGTTGGTATAATCATGTTTTCAAAGTATTGGAAAATACAGAAATAACCATCCAGACCCCCCCCCCACCATAAATATTGGTTTGAGAAGCCAAATATGTGTGTGTGAGTTTAATCTATAGAGCACATGTTGGATTTTGCATGCAATTATTTATTTATTTTTTTTACAAAAAACAAGGTGGATCAAGTGAAGAAAATAGATTTTGACAATGAGGATGCCAGTGGGAAAGTGATACATTTGTAAACACAGAGTTCAGGAAACAAAAATACCAGCAGGCCAGGAAATATGCCAGTAAGAGAGCCATGGGCAAATGTGAGGTATTGGGTGGGAAACTGACATTGATAAGGCAATCTACTCCCAGTATCCCTGGAGTGTAAAACTTTAATAATAATAATAATAATAATAACAACAATAACAACAACAACATAATTATATAGGCATTTTTCTATGAAATATTTGGTCAAAACTCCACCTTAAAATAGGTTATTTGGGAGGAAATTCAGGGACTAGTTAAAAAATAGCAATACCAGTTAAAGAATGACATTTTTGAATATATATACATATATATATATATATATGTATATATATTGCAGGTTTTTAAAAAAAGTAAGTCATGGGTCTTTTCCTCAACAATGTGGAATTTATTGGGAATTCAAGGCATAGCAAAACAAAACAGAAGAAGAGAGAGGAGAAAGTAGCTAGGGATATCAATGGTGGGAGGGGAAGCAGACTATGGGATAGCTACCTCTTGAATAACAGATAGTTATGGCCATTCCTAAATCTTTCTTGACATTTGTCATCAATCATCAGTTTAGGGAAATTCTTATGAACAGAAAAACTACCTGAGTAGTAGATTAATATCATTTTATTAGGAAATGGGACCCTTTCAATAGAGGTGTCCATCTGGACTCCTGAATTGGACCATCAATCTCGTGTCACAATGCTTGTTTCAAATATGCCTGTGGGCAGTGCCTGCTTGTCTAGATATCTCAGGGAGGAAGCTGGGGAACAAGACTTTATGCAGCTCTGTTCTTCATTCCTCCTCTCAGCCTTCTGAGAGAAGGGGTAGATGATGCAAGACCAGCCTTTACTGCTTTCTTTAGATCTCGGAAATTGCTACATTTTCCTTTATTGCACAAATACCCTTAAAACAAAATTTTGTTGGGGAGGGGTTATGAAAAAAAATGCAGTCTCCTCCAGCCCTGTTATTGGGAATATTTAAAGTGCTTTTTAAATTTCCCCCCTATAATAGGGTGCCGGAGTGTCTCAGTCAGTTAAGCTTCCACTCTTGATTTCAGCCTAGGTCATGATCTCATGGTTTGTGAGCCCTGCATTAGGCCCCACACTGAAACTAGAGAAATAGTTGTGTGTTTTTTTTTAAATTTTTCCTATTCATTTAATGTTCTTTCATAAATATTCTCCTTGTAATTATATGTTCATAATTATTTTATATTGCTGCATAAGATTTAGAGTGGGTATGCTTCACTTAGATCTTTATCTAGTTGTAGGCATTTATTTAAATATTAGTTTACTGTTTTAAATAATTCTGCCTTAAATATATTTGTGAATGTCTCTGTTTTCATCATATGAATGACTATAAACCCTAATTCCTAAAATAAATATTTTTAATATCTTAACTACTCTAAAATCAGGGTAAGTATTATAATCTATGTGTATTTAACATGATTATTAAATATTATTAACAAGCTGTATTAAATTGGTGGCATATCCTAGAATCATTATTAGTTTGGAATCGAAAAGTTTAAGCGTTTCCTTAGTGTAAATTCCTAAATTGGTGATAATAATCATATTGGAAGATATAAATGTGATAAAAATTAACTACTGTAATATCAAATATGCAAAACAAAAAAATTCAAATGTTCAGTAATGTATATATACAAACACACTTAACAAACCAGAATATCAATAAATTACAAAATTTAGGTTTATACAAGTTGTATTTTTTTTTTATTTTAGAGAGAGAGAGAAAGAGTGGAAGTGGGGGAGAGGGGCAGAGGGAGAAAGAGAGATAATCTCAAGTAGTACCCATGCTCAATGTGGAGCCAGACACAGGGCTCCACCTACAACCCTGGGATCATGACCTGATCTGAAATCAAGAGTGAGGCATTCAACTGACTGGGCCACCTAGGTGCTCCTAGGTTTATAGAAGTTGTAAATGCCACTGCCACTTACAACCGAAATACAAAAATAGATATTAAGAATGAAAATAGAAACAAAAGTAGGAAAACCTATCACAAGTAATTTTATAAAATATATTTTAAAATACATTTTAAGAATATATTTATTTTTAAATAAACATATTTTATGTATTTATTTATTTATTTATTAAATGTCACATTTAGCCAGACAAATCAAGAACAAAAATCAGGAAGTTACAAATAACATTCAGAAATAGTGGGGAAAAAAAGACAAATACTAACAGATATACAAAATTGCACCTGTATCTATACCTTACACAAATAATTTAGAAAATCTAGATCAAATACAAATTTCCAGAAAGAAATATGTTAATAAAAATTACTGAGAAAACACACAGAAAATAAAGAACACATAAAAAAATTAAACAGACTTTTAATCCATATGAAATTTTGAGAAGGTTATTAAAGAGCCATCTCTAGTCAAAAGCGAAGGGCTCAGATATTTTTCCAAGTAAATTACATTAAATATTTAAACACCAATTTTTATACATTGAGAAAAAAATATATATATATTTAAATGTCATTTTTAAAATGTCATTTTAAGAAAATGAAAAATAAGCATGTACTAAAAACTATAAGCCAATTAGTTTAGAAATGCCAATGCAACTGTAGGCCAATTCATTTAGGAATGGCTGTGCAAAATCCAAATAAAATAAATATTAGTAATTAAACCTGAAGTAAATTTAAAATACATTGCTTTTTGATTCAGTACATTACTAGAGCACTTACTATGTGTGAATTACTGTTCTAAAACTCCTAAAAACTATAGATAGGAAGCAGACACATAGTAGACAAAGTCTTTGGAGAGCTCACACTCCTAGGGAGAAATAGACAGTAGCCAAATAAAGAAGTTTACCAATCACTTAGAGATTTTTGACCTATGATGTAGAGTAACTATAAAGAAAGATGAGATAGAAAGTATTTGGGGCTGTCACTTCGGATAAGGTGGCAATGGGTGTCTCTCTAAGTAGATGACACTTGTCCTCCAGAGTTTCATTCCAGAGTAAAATTCTTTGATAAAAGTCAACATTCATGTCTTGTAAAAAGTGTTAGCAAATAGAGGTCAATGTATACTTCCTTGACTCTCATCTTCTTCCTCCTTTCTCTTTCTTTCACCACCCCTATAAAAACAACACTTCCCCCACCTAACAAAATAAACAATATAAGTAATCCCATTAAACCAAGAAGATAAAGGACTCATTATTAGTAGTGTTATTTAAATGTGTTCTGGTAATACTAACAAATGTAATTAGGTGAAGCTACAATGTAACATATACAAATGCTGCTAAAAAGGTAAAGTTGTCATATTTGTATATTGCATATTATATGGTTATTTATGAAGCAACTCCAAGAAAATGAGCTTAAAAAGTTAGAAATAATAAGGTAATACAGCAAAACAGGTGAAAACAAAAAATCAATTTAAGACAATCGGTAGCTTACCAATGTATATTGTATGATAAAACTTAATTACATAGATAGTGTAATAAACGGGAAAAAATCTCTCCACAGTAAAAATAAAACCAACTTACTAGAGATATATTTATCAAAAATAAATAGGTTTTTAATTAAATAAATCTTAAAAATTCTTCTGATATAAAAATAATAAAAGGAACCAACAATATTGGAGAACTCAAGAAAGTAGAGATAGTAATTAAAACAAAATACATAAGTAAATTGAAAGTGATCCGTTCAAAATGCCAACAGTGCATTTCTAATATAATAACATGATATGGAGAGTTCAAGGAAGCAAATGAAAATGAAAACATGACAACGCAAACCCTTTGGAATGCAGCAAAGGGAATCCTAAGAGGAAAGTACATTGCAGTTCAGGCCTATCTCAAGAAGCAAGAAAGGTCTCAAATATACAATCTAACCTTACACCTAAAGGAGCTAGAAAAGGAGCAGCAAATAAAGTCCAAAGCCAGCAGAAGAAGGGAAATAATAAATATTAGAGCAGGAATAAATGATATAGAAACAAAAACCAGTAGAACAGATCAATGAAACTAAAAACTGGTTTTTTGAAAGAGTAAACAAAATTGATAAACCCCTAGTCAGACTTATCAAAAAGAAAAGAGAAAGGACCTAAATAGATAAAATAACAAATGAAAGAGGAGAGAACACAACCAATACCACAGAAATACAAACAATTATAAAAGAATACTATGTAAAATTATATGCCAACTATCTGGACACTCTGGAAGAAATGGACAAATTCCTAGATACTCTCACATTACTAAAACTTAAAAATGAAGAAATAGAAAATGTGAACAGACCATAATGAGAAAAGAAATTGAATCAGTTATCAAAATCCTCCCAATAAATAAAAGTCCTGGGCCAGATGACTTGTCAGGGGAATTCTACCAGACATTTAAAGAAGAGTTAACACCTATTTTTCTCAAACTGTTCCCCTAAAAAAGGAAGAAAAGCTTCTAAAGTCATTCTATGAAGCCAGCATTACCTTGATTCCAAAACCAGACAAAGACCCTACTAAAAAGGTGAATTACAGACCAATGATGAACATGGATGCAAATATTCTCAATAAGATACTAGCCAATCAAATTCAACAGCACATTAAAAGAATTCTTCACCATGATCAAGTGGGATTTATTCCTGGGCTGCAGGGCTGTTTCAATATTCTCAAATCAATCAGTGTGATACACCACATTAATAAACAAGAGGATAAGAACCATATGATCCTTTCAACAGATGCAGAAAGAACATTTAACAAAATACAGCACCTTTCTTGATAAAAACCCTCAAGAAAGAAGGGAGAGAAGGAACATTCCTCAACATCATAAAAGCCATGTATGAAAAGCCCACAACTAATATCATCCTTAATGGAGAAAACTGAGAGTTTCCCCTCTAAGGTCAGGAACAAGACAGGGATGTCCACTCTCACCACTGTTGTTCAACATAGTACTGGAAGTCCTAGCCTCAGAAAGCAGACAACAAAAAGAAACAAAAGGCATCCAAAATGGTAAAGAAGAAGTCAAACTCGGGGCACCTGGGTGGCTCAGTAGGTTGAGTGTCCTACTTTGGCTCAGGTAATGATCTCACAGATTGTGAGTTCGAGCCCCACGTCAGGCTCTGTGCTAACAGCTCGGAGCCTGGAGCCTGCTTAGGATTGTGTGTCTCCCTCTCTCTCTGCCCCTAACCCACTCACATTCTGTCTCTGTCTCTGCCAAAAATAAATAAGCATTAAAAAATAAAAGAAGTCAAACTCATCACAAATGGCATGATACTCCACATGGAAAACTCAAAAGAATGGGTAGAACTGATGCAGCAAAGGTGCAGGATATAAAATCAACATACAAAAATTGATTTCATGTCTATACGCCAATAATGAAGCAGCAGAAAGAGAAATCAAGGAATTGATACCATTTGAAATTGTACCAAAATCCATAAGATATCTACGGATAAACCTAACCAAAAAGGTAAAGATCTATATACACTGAAAACTATAGAAAACTTAGGAAAGAAAGTGAAGAAGACAGAAAGAAATGGAAAAACATTCCGTGCTCATGGATTAGAAGAACAAATATTGTTAAAATGTCTCTACTACCCAAAGCAATATACACATTCAATGCAATCTCTATCAAAATAACACCAACATTCTTCACAGAGCTAGAACAAACAATCCTAAAATTAGTATATAACTAGAAAAGACCACAAATAGACAAAGTAATGCTAAAAAGAAAACCAAGCTGGAGGCATCACAATTCCAGACTTTAAGCTGTATTACAAAGCTATAATCATCAAAACAGTATGGTACGGGCACAAAAACAGACAGATCAGTGGAACAGAATAGAGAATCCAGAAATGGACCCACAAATGTATGGCCAACTAATCTTCGACAAAGTAGGAAAGAGTATCCAATGGAAAAAAGACCACCTCTTCAGCAAATGGTACTGGGAAAACTGGATAGCGACATGCAGAAGAATGAACCTGGAGCACTTCTTATACCATACTCAAAAATAAATTGAAAATGGAGAAAAGACCTAAATCTGAGACAGGAAGCCATCAAAATCCTAGAGGAGAAAACAGACAACAACATTTTGACCTTGGCTGCATCAACTTCTTACTTGATATGTCTCCAGAGGCAAGGGAAATAAAAGCAAAAATGAACTATTGGGACCTCATTAAGATAAAAACCTGCACAGTGAAGGAAACAATCAGCAAAACTGAAAGGTAACTGATGAAATGGGAGAAGATATTTGCAAATGACATATTGGGTAAAGGGTTAGTATCCAAAATCTATAAAGAGCTTATAAAACTCAACACCCAAAATACAATTAATCCAATGAAGAAATGGACAAAAGACATTAATAGACACTTTTCCAAAGAAGACATACAGATGGCTAACAGCCACATGAAAAGATGATCTCTGTTATTCATCATCAGGGAAATACAGATCAAAACCACAATGAGGGACTACTTCACACCTGTCAGAATGGCTAAAATTAACTCAGGAAACAACAGATGTTGTAAAGATGTGGAGAAAGAGGAACACTTTTGCACTGTTGGTGGGGATGCAAACTGCTGCAGCTACTCTGGAAAACAGTATGGAGGCTCCTCAGAAAATTAAAAATAGAACTAGCCTATGACCCAGCAATTGTATTACAAGGTATTTATCGAAAGGATACAAAAATGCTGATCCAAAGGGGCACATACACCCCAATGTTTATAGCAGCACTATCAATAATGGCCAAATTATGGGAAGAGCCAAAATGTCCATGAACTAATGAAGGGTAAAGAAGGGTAAAGAAGATGTGTATATATATATATACATACACACACAATGGAGTATTACTTGGCAGTTGAAAAAAATGAAACCTTGCCGTTTGCGACTACATGGATGGAACCAGAGTGTATTATGCTGAGCAAAATAAGTCAGTAAGAGAAAGAGAAATATCATATGATTTTACTCATGTGTAATTTAAGAAGCACAACAGGTGAACATAGGGGAAGTGAAAGCAAAATAAGATAAAAAGAGACAGGGAGTCAAACCATACTAAGGGTTGCTGGAGGAAAGCTGGGTGAAGGATGATCTAAATGGGTGTTGGGCATTAAGGAGGTCACTTGAGATGAGCACTGGGTGTCATAAGTAAGAGATGAATCACTGTGTTTTACCCCTGAAACCAATACTACACTGTATGTTAACTAACTTGAATTTAAGTAAGTAAGTAAGTAAGTAAATAAGAAAGTTCTTCTGGAGGAATAAAAGTTCATGGCAAAAGTTTACTGTGACTTTACAATACATTTTGATGCATTGCCGCATTAGTCTCCCCACCCTCCACTTCCCATTTCACATCTTTCTGGATTTGTCCTGGTTAGCCTCACCTACTTCTTCTTATTCTAGATGCACTTCAGTATCAGGTTCTTGGTACTAGACCAGATACTCAAATCGTTGAGCAGAAATTAGCCCCCATTCACAGTCTGTAGCAATTTAACATATGTTAAAATTTGTATTACAGGTAAGTGAATAGCAATGTTAACCTAATTCATGCTATAGGGATAACTGGCTAAATATTTCTAAAACCTAAAAAGTAAATAAACATAGATAATCATGACAAAAGCAATTGAAGCTATATGAAATACTTAAGTGTAAAGAAGTAAACTCTAAAGTATGAGAAGGAAATGCAGGTGCATTATTTGTAAAAATATATATATTTTTTTACTGTGGAAGACCTTTCTAAACATAACATATAACCAGAAATTACTAAAGAAGAATAAAATGTTTCCTTGTCCTAAATAAATATCAGAGTGCTCAAAAAGATCCTAACTGAAGTCAAAAGACTAACAGTAAATTGATAACAACCATTTGTAATTCATGATAGAAAATGGCTAATTTTCTTCACACAAATTTGTCTAATGGATGCTTTGACAAAGTACTTCAAAGAAAAACAAGAGACCAGCAAGTAGATAAACACATACAAAACTTCAGTATTGATTGAAGAAATAAAAATGAAAATTAAACATTAATTTGACCTATTATCCCAACTCATCTTCTCCCTGCTTTTTAAAAAGTATTACAAGAGCATTTGTGTACCAAGGCAAAGCAAAACAAGAAATAGCACATGCTGCTGGTGTGTTTCTGTGCAGAAAGGATTAATATAGCCGAACTGATGCTTAGAACGGCCTGCTTGTAAAGGGGGCAGCTGGGAACTTGAATTTCCACAGGGTTTCCACTTTTTCCTAATAGAGGACAGTGACTCACTGGGCCTGTACTGTTTATACAATAATATGGCTTCTGCTGAACACTTGCTTTCTTTCTGGAATTTTGGTAAATGCCAGATAGAAGGTGCCAACATGAGCAGCCTCCAATGAAGACCTTGGGCATTGCATCTCTAATGCACTAGGGAGAGACATCACACACATATTGTTTGTTGCCTTTTCATTGCTGGAGGAAGAGTGTTGGGTGTGGCCCCTCATGAGATGGAGAGTATCTAGGGAAGTCTACCTGGGGATTCCTCCAGATTCTGTTGACTATTTTACCCTTATGATCTAGCTGTGTGCCCCTACTATGTCACTGTAATACATCCCAGCCATGAGTAAAATTGTATGCTGAGTCTTTTGAGGCCTTCTAGTGACTCTCTGAACACGGACTTCAGTTTCCCATTTGTGCATCCTTAATGGAAAGTGTTTGGCAAGTACTGTCAAATATGCATCATCTTTGTCTCAGTAATTCCAATCAAAAATATACACTTTCATAGGTGAAACCCTTGGGAATACAGGGTAGGGTAAATTCAGCCACGAGAGCATGTTGTGTTAAATATGGTGGTCCTGCAACTGTAATTGGAAGTATATCCATGTAGACATGACTCTTGATTCCAAGTGCCAGATTTGTTTTCCAGGAGGGTTGCATCTTAATGTACACAGATGCTACACTTATTACCATGTTAGCTTTTCATAACCTTTCCTTCATTGGCTTTCATCATATATGTGTTTCTGCCTTAACAAAAATGTAAGATTCTTTATTTAAATGTATGTTTCTTTTCTGAGTTGCATATTTTTTTATTTGTTGCAGTTTGATTTTTCTGAGTTGCCTAATTCTGTCCTGTGTCTATAAAATTTTTTACCAGTTTATTAGATGCAGTACATATTTTTTTCTGAGTGTGTTTTCTATTTATGTTTATATAAGTGCTTCTGAAAGTGGGGCGCCTGGGTGGCGCAGTCGGTTAAGCGTCCGACTTCAGCCAGGTCACGATCTCGCAGTCCATGAGTTCGAGCCCCGCATCGGGCTCTGGGCTGATGGCTCAGAGCCTGGAGCCTGTTTCCGATTCTGTGTCTCCCTCTCTCTCTGCCCCTCCCCCATTCATGCTCTGTCTCTCTCTGTCCCAAAAATAAATAAACGTTGACAAAAAAAATTAAAAAAAAAAAGTGTTAAAATTTACTTCCAATTATAAAGACAAATATTTGAGCACTACATATCAATATTTTCCTTAAAGATTTTAATTATCATTGAAAAATTTTAAATTAGCAATTTGAATGATATAAAAATTATGACATGTGTTTGCATATAACTCTCATTAGTTTAGAGACTTTTTTCTGTAGTTTACTTTTCACTTTTAAAATATCTATATATATGTAATTTGATATACTACATATTATTTTCCTATCTATATGTGTTTTGATGCCTGTCACAAATTTAAGCATCATATATAGTCTATGAACTTTCTGTAAATCCATTGGGAGGAATATGTATACATGTATATATATAGAGGGAGAGATAAATACATAATACATACTATGTATATCACATATGATATATATGTATATTTTTTATTCTGCACTCTTAATTACAGTTGCTTAATGAGTTTAAAAAAATTTTTTTTAAATTATTTTATTTTTGAGAGATAGAGTGTGAGCAGGGGAGGGGCAGAGAGGGAAACACAGAATCTGAAGCAGACTCCAGGCTCTGAGCTGTCAGCACAGAGCCTGATGTGGGGCTCGAACTCACAAACCATGAGATCATGACCTGAGCTGAAGTTGGACGCTTAACTGACTGAGCCACCCAGGTGCCCCTGCTTAATGATTTTTGATTTAAATTTTTTTCATCTAAAGTGATCTGTGCATATTATGGACTAATTAAAAATAAAGAAAAAGGCATTAAGTATCATCCCTAATCTAACAGTTGAGAGTTAATCATTAGTCATACTTTGTGTATATCTTCTAGAATGTTTCCTATTCTAATATGGACTCATACCATATATAATGATTTTTACCCTGTTGTTCATTGGTTTGTTCTGCTTGATAATCCACCGTGACCTTATTTCCATGTTATTATTTTTCCATTACCTAACCTTTAATTGCTAAATAGATTTCCATAAAAAGATTTGGCATGATTATTTAACCACTTTCATGTTTAGGAAACATATGTTGTTTTCAATTTTTTATCAACTGCGATCAGATGACTATTCTTGCAAATTAATATTTTCACACATGCTTAATCACTTCCTTAGGATAAATTCCTAGTTGCAGAATTGTTGGATCAAATGTTATGATTATTATAATAATCTTTGATACATATCATAATATGGCCTCCCAAAAAGATTTTACATTTTGCAATCCTACCAGCAATGTATGTGGGGCAAGATACATGTTTGTCTATATATTTGTCAATATTAGATATTAAGATACCAGCTCGTCTTTTAGAGGAAAGCAGTGTTTCCTCATTAATTAGCATATTTATTATGTGTGAAATTTTCATACGTGTATCAGCTATTTATGTTTTTTACTTTTAAAGTTTTGGGGTTGGTTATGACAACTCATCTGAGGATATTCATTTTTTTAATTTATACTTTTAAATTTTTTTAAGTTTATTTATTTGGGGGGGGAGGGGCAGACAGAAGGGGAGAGAGAGACTCCCAAGCTAGCTCCACACTGTCAGTGCAGAGCCCGACAAACCGTGAGATCATGACCTGAGGGGAGGGCAAGAGTTGGATGATTAACTGACTGAGCCACCCAGGTGCCGTTTTAAAAAATTTATAATAGTTATGAAATTGGCTTATTTTTTTTTAGATGCCAGTACATGAATCAATAAGGAATAAAACAGACTCCTACATGGCTGGTCGAATAATAGAATTAAATATCTATTTCTCTATTGCCTGTGTATGGTAGAAATGTGGCAAAATTAGGCTTATCTTTAACTGTGCACTCTTGAAGCTTAGTGATTCTTATTTTCATCTCAGTCTCCATTGTGTGTGTGTTCTTTTGTTTTGTTTTGTTTTTGTCTTTTTCAGTTGTGTTCTCTGTGTAATTGATCCTGATACTGTTTCCTAGATGTGATATTAGTTTTTTGGAGACAGCTTAAAATTGTTTTTCATTTGGGCTCAGACTAAAAAAAAAAAAAATCCATTCATTTATTTGTTGCTGACTTTGCTTATTTGATCTTCACTCTAGCTTTCTGATCTCTCAATGAGCCAATAAAAACATGTTTCTTCAAGAAAAGAACTTTTCATTAGTCAGCTTACATTTAGTTATTGTTCAATGAAAACAATCGCAGAGTCTCAATGGCTTTCACACAGTAAAGGTTTATTTCTCACCCATGCTGATAAATACCGTGGATTAGTTGCAGCTCTATTCCATGTTACTTTACTAAGGGTTCAGGCTGTCAGGACAACCTCTAAGACATCGCCAGTCTCCTTCCAGATGGAAAAGAGTGCATGGCAAGTCATGCATTGGATTTTAAAGCTTCTTCCTGGAGGTGAAGCACATTATTCAATTCACAGTTCATTGGGCAAAGAAGTTATATGGCTAGACCTGATGTTAAAGGAGCCAGAAAATATAATTCTCCTCCCAGAAAGATACAGCAAATAGTTTGAACAGAAAATAATATCACCTTCTCTGTTCAAGTAGTTTGCTAATATTTGGCTCTAGAATTATAAAGCCATGCCAGTGTAAAGCCCCTTATGCATTAATTAGCTTAAGAAGTTTGACCCCAATGCATCCCTAAGTGATGTAAAGCAAGGGCCTGCAAACTTTTCTGTAAAGAGCCAGATGATAAATATTTTTATTTTTGTGGCCCATACAGTCTGTTGCAACACTTGGAAATTCTCAAATCTGCTGATATAGCCAGGAAGGAGCCATAGTTATTGCAGAAACAAATATGTCTATGCTTTAATAAACCTTTATTCCAAAAAAATAGGTCACAGGCTGGATTTGTCTTGATGATCATTATTTGTCAATCCCTCAGGTAAACCAGTTCTTATCTGGTTAGAGTAGAAATTTAGAACATCTTGTTGGATTCTAGAGTTTTATCTGTTCTTACTGACAGATAGAAACTGTGAAATTTTGTTTATGGTAGGTCCCACTCTAGTTTAAGGCAGGCTTTTATTTTGTTTTATTTTATTTTATTTTATTTTATTTTATTTTATTTTATTTTATTTTATTTTATTTTATTTTATTTATTTATTTTTTAACGTTTATTTATTTTTGAGACAGAGAGAGACAGAGCATGAACAGGGGAGGGGCAGAGAGAGAGGGAGACACAGAATTGGAAGCAGGCTCCAGGCTCTGAGCCATCAGCCCAGAGCCCAACGCGGGGCTCGAACTCACGGACCACGAGATCGTGACCTGAACTGAAGTCGGACGCCCAACCGACTGAGCCACCCAGGCGCCCCGATTTTATTTTATTTTATTTATTTTTTATTTTTTCTAATTTATTTATTTTGAGAGAGAGAGAGCACAAGTTGGGAAGGGGCAGAGAGAGGTGAGAGAGAAAATCCCAAGCAGGCTCTGTGCTGTCAATGTAGAGTCAGACAAGGGGCTCTATCTCATGAACTGCGAAATTATGACCTAACCGGAAACCAAGAGTCAGACACTTGACCAAATGAGCCACCCAAACATTCTAAATAGCTGTTGATTCTCTGAGAAATAGTCCAAAGTACAGAGACATAATTTGAAACATCATTTTCAATATACTTGCTTTCTTAAAACAGGCTTAGAAAGGAAAGCTCTATGAAATTTGCTTGACCAATGGGAACATGCAGAGAACTTGGAAAATATTGTAAGGGATATGAGTTAAGAAAAGGATGAGAAATCCTGATTTAATTGTTATAATAGAAATAAAGAGAATAGTTTCTTGGAAAGGGTAGTCATTTCACTATCTTATTGGAAAAGGCACATTACTACTTAACATCTAAATAGATACAATATAGATATAATCACAATATAGCCATGCAGTGTGTGTGTGTGCATAGACACACACATGCACACACACACACACACACACATATAGTTCATAATATATATAATGAAACTATAGTCACAAAAACAATGAAAGCATAAAATCTAGAAAAGGATGGCCATTTCTATGTCTTTTAAACCTTCAGAGTTATTGTAGGTAACCATAAAAATAGAACTGTCTAATAGAGTTGAAAAATTAAAACATTATCATTCTATTGGATTGAGACTTGCTGAAAATATTTAACAAAATTATATTGCTCAATTTTGTTTTTAGAATCAGTACAAAGATTTCAAATTTCTTTCCCCAAAAATGCAGGCTTAAGTACAAAGAAATGTTAATTGATTCATTGAACTTTTGAAGCAACTATTTAACATTTTCAATAAAAAGAAGCCTACCTCTAATCCCAGGTGGTAGATTTACTAAAGACATACATTATAATTATGCTTCTGTTTTCATTTTCTCCTAATAACAGAGACTGGGAAAGCCTGCTTTCTACATCTGGATTTCAAACCATCATTCAGACAAAGCTTCATTAAACCCCACCAAACACTAAAGGTCACTGCGGTTTCATAGTTTGTGTTGTAGCAACCAAATGTTGCAAAAACTCTATCAGCACCCAGCAAAATTCTGAAATACCAGAAAATGGCAAGAATAAGATGAGGACATAGGTGATAAGTTCATCTGTTCAACAAATAGAAAGACAGATGAATAGAATATAGTTCTTTTCCTCAAGGAAATCATTCTGCATAGAAGACTAAAACTAAATTGACAATTAGGATATTTCATGTAAATGCAAAGTTGATTTCCATTAAATAGCTGGGCTGAGCTGACCCAGAAAGTCTTCTTTCCTATTTCAAATATATAGAAGTGCCATTTAAAACATAACTGCAAATGTAAATATTTGGCTGAGTTCAAGATACAAACAGAGATTTAAAAAACAAAACAAAACAAACCTCCAAATACAGAGGGAATTCAAAATTGGAGCAGTGAATGGAACCTGTAGCCCAGGACACACAGGCCTTACTGGCTGCATGGGACTCTGCTACCCACTCGAAGAGCAGAGGCCATACTGGGCATTAGAAATGAGCTACAGATAAAACCAGGATTCATAAAATTTGATCCATTCATAAAATGGCAACTATTCAAATTCTTAACAATCTAGGAAAATAGCACAAAAATTTGTAGCCTGCTTGAGGGCATGGACGGAAAAAATGACCTGAGAAAAATTATAAACTCGGTGTCTTTCCCCTTCTATGAAGTCTAAACTCACACTCCACAATCCACACCACCAGCTGTTAAGGGAAAATACCTATTAGGGGCAAATATTTCTGAAGAGATATTTTTACAATCTAGGAAAAAATAGAACTTCCACTGAATGTGGTTTCTTGTGAGGATGATTTTATTTTAAAAATTAAAAACCACACATGAAATAAAATATTGAGCAGGAGTCAGCAAGCACACCAAATAAAAGAGAACTGGGGATAATAAACTAACTTAAAGAATTTAAAATGAGTGGATTTTGAAATTTTCAGGCAGACAAAGGAAATAATAAATACTGTAACAACATTAAATTATGATATAGGAAAAGGCAACGTTGAAAGGAAACAAATACATAGTCTAAAAAACAAAATACACAAATGTTAACATTAAAAAAAATCCCTCTTTGGATCAAGTGATAAGTAGATTGGATATAGTTGAAGAGTGAATATATTAATTGGAAGACAGAGGGTAGGAAATCATCTGGGATCATATGGACTGATAATTGCATAGAAAAGAGATTTTAGGAGATATAAAGGGCAAAATAGAGTCTAAATGTTCCAAATGAAAGAGTATACAGAATAAGAGAGAGGTAATACTGTACTGAGAAATGTCCATATTGATGAGTGCCTGAATTTTCAGATTTTTAAACTTTCTAAGTCTTAAATTGGATAAGTACATATCCACACTTGGCTGAATTATAGTGAAATCACACAACAATAAACATAAAAAAATAGACTTCCTGAAAGAGAAGTTCAATTACTTCTTATAAAGAGTTACCAAATATACTTACAACAAATATTTCACTAACTATGTCAAATCCAGAACACTGTGAAATATACCCTCACGCTTCAAAGGAAAAATAACTGATTACCTAGAGTTTCAACCCAAGCTAAACTTTCTTTAAGAATGAGGGTGAAGGGGTACCTGAGTGGCTCAGTTAGTTTAGCATCCAACTCTTGATTTTGGCTGAAGTCATGATCCCAGAGTCATGGGATCAAGCCCCACATTGGGCTCTGTCCTGAGCTCATAGCCTGCTTGGAACTGTGTCTCTTCCTCTCTCTCTGCCTATTGCCCACCTTTCTCTCTCAAAAATGTAGGTGGGGGGTGGGGGAGAATGAGGGTGAAATAAGGGAATTTCCTAGCAAAGATTGAGGGAATTTCCTTCAGGCAGATTGATAATAACAACTAAGGATATGTGTCAGCAAGAAGGATATTGAAGCCAAAGGAAAGAGTAGGATGAAAGAAACATCAAATAGGGATCTATATAAATAAGCATTGGCAGTAAATAATAGGAATGACTCATCTGGAAAGTAAAGAAACTAGTAGATCTGAGACACCAAACAATAATAGGAAAGGAGAAAGTTAGGAAGATTCTTCTGTAAGAATTCTAAAGTTCTTATAAACAAAGGAGGCTAGAGAGGTGGATTAACTTTTCACTATTCTGAGTATTTATGTTAAATGTTAAGGGTAGTGACTAAAACAAAAGAAAGAGTATGTACACCTTTCCAACAGGTAGAGGACACAAAAATGAATAAAACATGAGGGTATTATATTAGGTGAAATAAGTCAGAACGAGAAAGACACATGATTTCATTCATATGTAGAATCTAAAGCAAGCAAACAAACAAAAATACAAAACGAATTAAACAAATACAAAGCAGAATCAGACTTATAAATACAGAGAACAAATTGATGGTTGCCAGAGGGGAGGATAGTGGGCAGATGGGCAAAATGGGTGAAGGGGAGTGGAAGGTACAGGCTTCCAGTTATGGAATAAGGCAGGGGAATAAAAGGCACAACATAAGAAATATAGTCAACAATATTGTAATGGTGACAGATGGTAGCTACACTTGTGGGGGCATAGCATAATGTATAAACTTGTGGAATCACTAAGTTGTATACCTGAGACTAATGTAACATTGTGTGTCAACTATACTTCAATTTATTTATTTTTTTGTTTTTTGGGTTTTTTTTTAAATTTGTTTTTAACATTTACTTATTTTTGAGACAGAGAGAGAGCATGAACAGGGGAGGGTCAGAGAAAGAGGGAGACACAGAATCTGAAACAGGCTCCAGGCTCTGAGCTGTCAGCACAGAGCCCGATGCGGGGCTCGAACCCACGGACCGCGAGATCATGACCTGAGCCGAAGTCAGGCGCTTAACCGACTGACACCCAGGCGCCCCAACTATACTTCAATTTAAAAACAAAACAAAACAATAACAACAAACCAAACACTTGGCCAATCCAATAAAGGGCAGAAAATCAGAAAAACATAGTGAACGGTTAAAGGAAGACATACAATAAAATGATATGAACAGCCATAATGTAGCTAATGTACAATAGAATATAATTATTAAGCTCACCTGTTTTATCAGGATCTAAAGAATTGGAAAAATAAAATAAATTCAGCCATGTGCTAGTCAAAAGAGCTATGCATACAGTAAAACTAACTTGGAAAGATTATTATAAAATGATGAAAATAAGAACATGTACTATTAGATGAGTTCAAATATGTTCATTACATTACTGTTTGCAATAAAAATTTCTGTGAAGTGTTGTGTTTCAGTGGGGGAACTGATAAATATTTATATGCAGTTTATTTTTTTTTTAATTTTTATTTTCCCATTTATTTCCCATTGGTTTTTCTAACCAATTATTCCTTGTACACACGGATATAATTACTTTTAGGTTTTTATTTTGCAACCATTTATATGCTAAAACCTTGTTAATCATCTAATCTATACATAATTGTACATTAGCTTCTTTTTCCCAGTGATGGAAAAAAATAATTTTATCATACTACAATGGCTAGACATTCAGAGAAATACTAAATCACATGGTGAGTGCTAGTATATGTTTTGCTCCTGGGCTCAATGAGAATTCTTAATACTTCACTACAAGTAATTTTTATCTTGTTAGGGTAGGTTCTTATTTCTTATTTTATATAGGTTTTTTTTGTTAGGTGAAGAATTTTATTAAAATTCATCATATCTAATGAGATGGCCAGATAGATTTTCCTTTTTTGCCCTACTAATAAGAATATTATTAATAGTTCCTTGTTATCAACCATTCTTTCATTTTTAGAATAAACACTAATTTGCTATAAAGCAAATGCTATAAAGCATTTTTTTTGTTATAGCGATTATTTTGGTTGGTATTCCATTTTGAATTATTGGATCTATGTTTCTAAGTAAGATTATTCTGTATTTTTCTTGAAAATTGTATTTTTTTTCCTTGAAAAACAATTCTCTAACATCTCTCAGGTCAATTAAATCAGGAACAGGTTTGTTAGGTTCTCATTCCCTTAACATTTAACATTTATGCTTAACACAGTTCTGGGCACACAGCAGAAAATCAGTAAATATTTGTTGAGTAAATATGAAAATCTGACTTTTATCAGCAGCATCTGCTTGAACTAAGTTTTTTAAAATGCTTTATTCTCTCCAGCCTTTCCTTTTCTCAGTTCTTCAGTGGCCAGGTAATTGTCAAACATCTCTTATCCTGAAGAAAATCACACTAAATTCTTTAGGACTTATTTAGAAATCTCTCTAAAGAGTCCCCTTTATTGTGATTTTTAAAATAATAATTAAGGAGATGTTAATCTGTTAAATGACTCCTGATTATTCCTGTTTGCATTTGGAGATGAAAGGAAGAGTAAAATTTTATTGACATGTTTCTTGTTTCTAAGAAGCACTTAGATAGATAGTAACTATCTTAATTCTCTGTAAATGGCAATAACCTCTAAGTCAGTATTATATTGGATCATAGGGAATAAGAACACATAAATTGATCACCTTTTTCAGGCAATTTAATTCTGTGGCTTCCTGACCTGTCTAGGTAGAGTACTGTGGGGCAGGGAGGGTGCTCTGAGATAGTCTGATGAATATGTGCTTCCAGATCTTCCTCTGACTTATGATAAAATGTTGGTTCAAACTGTTTGTGTGGAGCTCCTGGAAAATTTATCAGCACCTTGACGAGTGATTACTCTTGGCCAACAAGAGCAGAGCCTGGCTTGGCTTTCTTCTAATATTCCGTGTGGCATTGCCCCTTTTCTCTCCCTATTCCTCCTCACCATAGCATGACCACTGTCTTTGACTCTTGCAGATATTGTTGCCGTTATGTGAAAATTTTTGAACCAGAAAATAGAAGTTACTAAATCACTCTAAACGTTAGCTTCTCCAATTATAAACTGTAAGTGAAAATCCCTAACTCAGTAGGTTGCTGTAGGAGTAAGAGTGTTCAGTCTTATGAAGAATGCCCTATGGCTCCTAGCATACAGTAGGGTCTAAAAAGAGATGAATGCTTGTTTACCCACCAGTGTCTTAGGGTTATATAATTCTTTAAACTTTGTCTCCCTTTCCTTCTTTATTTGTAATAAGTAATACAAAAATTCCCATATTGTATGTTTGGAAAAGCAGTCTTGTGTGTTCAGTCTTTCAGCCCCACTTAGCTAAGAATGAACCTGGGGCCTGACACAGTCCATTACCAAGAGACAACGGGCCTCCACAGCCTATACTGGGCTTATCACATTGTGTGGGACTATCTTCCCTGTTTCATACTCAGTTTATACTCCTTTGTTCTGTTTATGTGTGTGTCATTAAACACCTGGCCAGCCCCATTACTATATCTGTCTTCTGGTGGGGAGGGGAGGAGATCATTCTGAGGTACAAGAGGGTAGCATGCAAGCCAATGGCCCTGTGTTGGCTTCCAGGAGTGCCTGCTGGCCATTGGGTCCAACACCCACCACTAAAGCTGAGCTTTCCTTGTCCCCTCTCCATGTGAGCAAAGCATTGCTCCATTCAGTATTTGACTGCACTGTGTTTTCCTTGACGTCTCCACTACCAATGTGCAGTGGACAGAAGTGTGTACTCCTTGTGTTACTCCTGGTGGTAAGCAACAGATGCCACTTGCTCAACAGTTTATAACAATTCCAGAGAATTGCTATAAATATAGAATAAGATGTGGAAGTCTTGCTACTAGTCCCCACTTTTTCCTCTTCTATCTTACCCAGAGGTAACCATTGTTAAAGACTTAGTGTACATAACACAAGTCTTTTTTAATGATTTTGATTTTAATGTGTATATATGTATATGTGCACATGTGTGGTATCATTAAATAATCACATGTCTTTTGTGACTTAGTTTTTCTTAATATATTTTTAAATATCTTATTCTTTATAAAGCTGCATAGAATACCATGGTATGGATATATTATAATCATTTTTCCCCTATCCTTTGAGGAATTTTTAATTTTGCCCTCTTAATTTTGAAAAATACAGCCAAATTTTCTTCCAAGGCAATTATATAAATTTACACTTTTTCCAATGATGTATATACATGTCCATTTTGTGAATGAACAAATAATTTATTTTACTTAGTATAATGCCCTTCCTATTCATCAATGTTGCCATAAATTACAGGAATTCCTTCTTTTTACATTTACATTTACAATAATATCCCACTGTTTACATGTATATACCACATTGTTTTTATCCATTCATCTGTCAAAGGACATTTAGGTTGTTTCCATATCTTGGCTATTGAGAATAATGTTGAAAGGAACATGGGTGTGCCGATATCTCTTCAAGATAATGATTTTAATCCCTTCAGATATATACCCAGGTGGGATTGCTGGATCATATGGTAGCTCAATTTTTAATTTTGAGGAACAGCCACACTGTTTTCCATAACGGCTGTGCCATTTTACATTCCCATTAACAGTGTCTAAGAGTTTCCTTTTATGCACATCCTTGCCAACATTTGTCTTTTTGATAATAGTCATCCTAAAAGATTTGCATTTTAAAAGGATGCTCTCCTGCAGTGTGAGGAATCTAGAGGTATAAGAATGGAAGTATAAAGTTTTTGTTTTCCTCAAAGAGATGACCAGTTCTCTAAAAAAAATATTAAACTACCTTTCTCTCACAAAGTTAATGAAGTAAAATGTTATTAGATCTGAAGCTGATTCTATTGATATGCTTCTTCATTTCTATTAGTATGTAGGACTATTTCAGTTACCATATGGTTTGAATTAGGCCAAGTTTTACCTCATTATTCTTTTTATACTTCTTTACTATTGTGCATTCTCTTCATCAGTTGTAGAATCACCAGGAAAACACGTATTTTCAAAACTTGTTGGTTTTATTTATAAATGAGTACAGAAGAAATTTACATATTTGCGATTTTGAGTCTTTGTAACGAGGACTCTCTAGGTCTTTTTTAAATGTCTCTGAGAGTGACAGAGAGCATGAGCAGGGGAAAGGCAGAGAGAGAGAGAGAGAGAGAATCCCAAGCAGACTCTATACTGTCAGCACAGAACACAACATGGGGCTTGAACTTCCTAACCATGAGATCAAGACCTGAGCTGAAATCAAAAGTGGGATGCATAACAAACTGAGCCACCCAGGCACCCCAGTCTATATCACTTTTAACGGAGATCTAGTATACTTCTTGTTAATGTGTTCTTAGGGATTAAATGGCTTTTTGGAGCATTTGTGAATGGATTTTTAAAATTACACTTTTAAAATTTTTACCAGGCTAAATGTTCAAATGTCTTATGCAAATTCAGATATTAATTCAGATGCTTAATTCTCTTGCATTATTTTTAATAGTTTGTTGGTCAATTCTTTCGAATTTTCAATGTAAATAATTTGAATTTCCTTTAATGAGTAACTATTTTGAATATTATTTACCAATATTTTACTTCCATTTATTTTATTTTAACATATTTGTTAGGACCCTCAATAAAATGTTAACAATTGTTAAAAAGAGATTTGACCTGGAACATCTTAAGATGCCTTCATCACTAATATAGTGAGAAACATGTTTTATAATCAAAGGCATTTCTAAGTTGTAATTTAGGGAATACTTACCATTTTTTTCATTTAATCTTTCTAATACTAATGACACTGTACCCTTAGTGTAACACTTTTTGTATGAGCAAACTGAGGCCCAGAATAAATAAGCAACTTGCCTAGGGCGCATAATAGATAATGGAATGCAGAACTTAGAGGGCTGAACTCAGAGTGGTAATACTTGGAAAATCATTTCAGATTAAGAAAGTTTTCTTCTCTTAGTGTACTGAGGGTTTTATCAAGTATGAATGTTGAGTTCTATCAACACTCTACTGAGATAATAATATAGTTGTTCACCTTTAATCTTTTAATACACTGAATTACATTAATAGGTTTCCTGATGTTAATCCATTCATGCATTGCATTCCTGGGATACACCCTCACTGGTAATGACATACTGGTGTATTTGATTTGCTAATATTTTATCTATGATATTTCATCTAAATTTATAATTGAAATTGACATTTTTATTTCATTTTACTAGCCAAGATAAATATTAGGATTAGGCTATGCTTTTAAAATAAAGTAGAAAGATTTCCATGTTTTCTAATAATAAAATAGTAATATTAATCATCAAAAACAGCTAAAATTTGGGGGACTATGTTAAAGATTTGCAGGTATAGCCTCACTGAATTCTTACAATGAGCCCTATGGAACAATAATATAATTACCCACTTATTAAGAGATAACAACAGCTAGGATGTTGAGTAACTTGAGAAAAGCCACACAATTAGAAAAAACTAATGTGTGTTGATTAGAACAACTGAGTTTTTATGTCTATAATGTCTTTATTTCTACTTCATGCTTTCAAATGGTAGCTTAGCTGATTAAAGAATTTAAACTTGACAGTTTTTCCCTCAGCACGTTGAGATTTCCTGTAGTAGGACCTACTATGCTGATGGTAAGTCAGTCTGGTGTCAATCTGACTGTTGGCCTTCAAAAATCTATTTTCTCTCTCTCAAAGCTACTAAACGCTTCTACTTATCAGTGACTTATTTACAATTTATACAATAGGCCTGTGTGTGTGGACTGGGGCAGGTACTTGGGTGGTTTAATCAGAGGAGTTGGTATTTAGTTTTTTCATTTCTTCATATAACAAATATTTATCGGACACCCTGTGTTCCAGGTACTGTTCTAGCTGTGGGGCATACATTAATGAATAAATAAGAGAAAATCCTGCCCTCATTGAGCTTATTGTCTAATCTGTGGAGTTAGACAAAGGATAAAATAAATAAGTAAATTATGGAGCAAGTTATACAGTGATAACTCTATGAGAGAAAATAAGGCAGGAAGGGTGATGTGGAAATTCAGGTTTTGGAGTGGAAATTTTAATAGACATGGTCTTCACTGGGAAGGTGGCATTTGAGAGAGTGAGCAATGTGTATATGATGTAGGGAAGAGGGTTCCATGTGGAGAGAATAGCAAATGCAAAGGCTGTGTTGTAGAAGTGTACCTGGCATGCTTGAATGACAGAAGAGGCCACCATGGTTATAGAGAAGTGAATAAGTGGGATAGAGGTACGAGATACAATCAGAGAGATATCATCGGTCTAATGGTGTAGAACTTTCTAGGCCATTTAAAGAGGTCTCTATTTTAATCTGTGCAAGATGGCCAGCCAATAGCACTTTTAGCAGAAGAGTTTCTCAACTGGATTTATGTTTTCACAGGATCATCCTGACTACCCTGTTGTAAATAAATTATAAAAGGGCAAGAGTAGAAACAGGGAAAACAGTTAACAAGTTATTGAGTTATTTTAATGATTTTAAGAGCATAGAACAGGTGGTAGCAGTGGAGGTTATCAGAAGTAGTAAGATTCTGTACATATTTTGAAGGTAGAGCCAAGTGATTTTGCAGATGGATTAGATGTGGGTTGAAAGAAGAAAGGAGAAATCGAGGAAAATTTTTATCTTAGTCACTGTAGTCATTGAGATGCCATATGGGGTCTAGAAGAGACTTTGGGAGAAGAAGGCTTGAGAGGAAATAACAAGAGATCAGTTTGGGATCTATCACATTTGTGATGGTTATTAGATCTCCACATAGAGTAGGCAGTTGGAAACCTGAGCCTGCAGTTCAAGAGATAAGTCTGTACTAAGATACAATCCCTAGACTGTCCAACTTATACATGGTATTTAAATCCAGACACTTGATAAAAAGTCCAAGAGAGAGACTGGATATAAACAGAGAAGAGAGTAGAAGGAAGGGAATATTTAAAATGTCAAAAAACAAAGATTGAGACCCCTGGTACTCCAACACAAATGGTTAAAAGATTAACAGTTTCCTTCAGCAAAGGAGACTGAAAAGGGTGAGTCAATAGCTTAGGAGGAAACTTAGAAGTGTGTGATATCTGAGAAATTAATTGAAATCATTTCAGAAGCATAACTCAAATGCTACTAATATATCAGAACTTATACTGGAGTTTTAGGGAAGCTCTAGTCTGAATTGGTTTAAGAGAGTTGGAAGGACAGGTCTAGCAGATATTAAAATAGACATATAGACAGTGGTTTCAAGGACTTTTGCTGTAAAATAAAGAAGAAATACCTACTGTCAGCTGGAGGTAGAATTGAAGACAGCAGTGAGTATTCTTTTTAAGACAGGAGAAATGAAAAGAACAATTTCGTATGTTGATGGAAATAAATCCAGTAAAGACGGGGAAGCTGTCGATACAGAAAAGATAGGAGAAAGTGCTGGTGTGATGTCCTTGATTACCCCTTGAGGGCCTGAGAGCTAGTACACAGGAGGAAGGCTTGATCTCAGCCAGAAGCATGGGGGGAGTTCATTTGTAGTTGCAGGAAAGAAGGCAGCACATATGGCTGCAGATGTTGGTGAATGCATATGTGACAACTTGTGAGAGTTCTTTTCTAATTGCTTCAGGTTTTCAATGAAGCAAGGAAAAAGGGTCACTCAGTAAGATTAAGGATGCTGAAGGAGGTATTGCAGGTTTGACAAAACAGAAAATGACTAAAGTAACCACCTAGGAGACTGAGTTAATGCACTAGAGAAATGTATTATGATTAGTATTCATATATAAAGAGCTCTTCCAGATGAACAAGAAATAGATAAACATGCCGATAAAAATATGAGAAATAATGTATATCTATGATTCACACACATATTTGTAAATACATATGGCTAATAATCAGAGGAAGTAATCATTAACTTCAATCTTGATATAAGTAGGGAAAACCAACAGATTGGTTGGTGTCACTGAGGAACACTCTTTCTAGAGAGCAATGTGTAAAAGAAATTGTTAGTTTCAACAATATGCCTATCCTTTCACTTGCATTAAGGAATTTTTCCTCCAAGGAAATAATTGATTATGCTTGAAAACTTTTAATTATATATTGTTCATCTCTACTATTTCTGAACATTGGGGGGAAAGTAAATGTTGGAAGAAGGAAAGTGGATAAGTAAATTGCTGTGAAAGGCAATTAAATTATATTCAACCAGTAAAATGTCATTAATTGTAGATGAATATTTAATTAAAAAGTTTATGAGACATATAAATGAATTCATGATGCTAATTATGGTTGTGTCTTCTTTTGAAAATGTAATGCATATATTTATATTATGAAGAAATGAGATTATTTGCTGTATATAATTTTGGCATTGGTCTGTGTCTATTCATTAGTTTAACATCATGAAAGTTTGTCCTGGTTTTTTGTTGGTCATGATAACTTCCAAATCAGTGATTCCACTGCCATCTTTCTGGGAAGCTCAATTCACTGATTGTTTCCGCTAGATCTGTGGCCTGATCTGATTTTCATTCTAGAAAGATTGTTCAAATACCACAAATGGTGTGGTTTGGACAGAGATAAATTGGACACACAGACTTAGAGCCCTCTTTAGGAATCCCTGTGGGAGGTGATAAGGATCAGGGATGTGAGCAGTGGGGACAGAGAATAGGGAAAAGCGTGGGGCTTCCAGACAGGGTGTGTGAAGGGGAAATCCCCTGATATTCACATAGAAAACCACATACCAAGAAGAACATTCGGGGAAATCTACAAATGCTGGCATAAGCATGAAGCAGAACCAATTTCTTTGGTACTAAAAAAGCCAATCTCTGCTTGTACCCAAGCTTTACTATTACAATTTAAAATTATAGGATTATTTTTGTCTTCAGTTACTCTGTCTGTGTTTAATTATATACCACTGAGATGATAGCAGCTATTTTGAGGACACTGTACCTTTTCAGGCTCTGTATCCCCTCTCCATGTGATACTGGAGTTAAAAAGAGGAAGGCTAAATAGAAGAGGCGCAGGTGGTTGTGTTTATGGGCTTCAGGGAGATATGATTACCTCACTCGGCTGATTGCTACCTGAAGGAAGTCAGATTACAATTAAGACTGTCAGGTAAAGCACACAATTAAAGTTCATTGCAAATGCTGTCGACAAACTAGTATTAGCTGGGAAATGCACTCTGGCAAACAGATGTACCCTGGAAAATAGAAAGGGAATGTTTCCTTCTAGAACAAATCTACTTTATCAAATCTGACAACTTTCACTTGAGCTCTGGGTCCTGCGCTAAAAAGAGCTTCTCGTTTGATTTAAGCAATTGGCACGTAACATGCAGGTTGGAAATGAGTTGACTCATTAACTTATTTTGCTTAGTAGAAAAGGTGAAGGTGAGAGAAAACATGCTTGCATCACCACATTTTGTTCTCTGCCTTCCAGATTTGCTTTAGATCCAGCAATATCGCATTCTATGTTTATTAAGAGGTGAGGTTGTAGTTCTAGAACTGGAATATTCTTATCACAAAATGTCAGGAAAAAAATCATACGGATCTGTTTTTAGAATTGGTTTTTAGTCATTCTAATGGTGTGACTGTACGTGGCCCATGTGTTATCAATCTCTTTAAGTATCTACTTGCATTTATATGACACTAATAAGGAAGAGTTCCCATAGACAAATAGCAATTCTGCTATTTGATTTTACTTCATAAGTAACTGTATATATCATTTCCTCTTAATAAAGTGGAGTATTCCCTCAGCTCACACACATCACAGACATTACTGCTAATGGAAGTTATGCATGGGATTGAGTAGAAACTACAGCTGCTACTCCCAAGCTTCCACTCTGTGTTTTCCTCTACTAATGATATTTTTCATCTGGTCAGTAATGGAGGCAGTTGATCTGGGGAATGGATATCACAGAGAAATTCTAATCCAGGGGAAGCTTAGAAGTTTGCTTTTCTCCATAACACTGGGAGCATATGGTCTAGATTAGACCTCTTTCTATGACAGAAGCTGCTTCACCAACAGCAGAACTGAGGCAAAACACCAGATTAGAAAAATAATAAGGAAACACACAGTATTCTGGTTTAGGATGAGAAGACTTCTAGGATTCAGCCATCATCTTCTCTTTCTCACGGCACATCACTCCCTTGGGAAAATTAATGCCTCCAAGTTCCTTTCAATTACTTTATCTGTTAACTAGATTTAGGATTAAATGAGATAACATGTATAAAGCTTGAGGTAAGCCCGCAAAGAATGCTGGTTTTCATTCTCCTTTCCTCAGAATCTTTGGTGTCCAGAGTGCACAACCATTGGTCCCATGCCATTTTAGCCTGTCCCAAGCTCACTCCTTCTAGAAGTCCCCTTCAACTACCAACATAAGCTTAGAATAGCCAGTACACAACCTGAGTCGTGTCCAGCTCTGCTACTGATTGCTAGTGGCAGTAACCCAGTGTGTTCTGAGGAATTCAGAAAGTGCACTGACCTTCTACTACATTCCTTCTAGTACATGTTTTTAATTGAAGTATCAATTACATGCAATAAAGTATAAAAAATGCATAAAGTTTAAATGAACAGTTTGATATATTTTGATGTATTTCTAGGTAAGTGTCCATTCCTGTAACCATCACCTCACTTTAACAAACTTTATTTTCACTTCTTTTAGTAAAATTTCCAAGAGCACCTCAACCTCCACTTCCTTCAGTATATAAGAACATTACATTCCTACCTGCTCTCTCTTGAGGTACTTTGAAGTTATTGTTGTCCTTCTTAACCAAGATGCCCCAGGCTTTTAGGCTTCTGTTACCTGACAGGAAAGCAGGGCTGCAGAAATGAAAAGACAAAACAAAACAACAACAACAAAAACTCTTCCTAATCACTAAGTGTTTGTATAGCAGTAGCGAAGACATTGTGAAACACTCCAAAACATGAGAGATGCCATCTGATTGTAATTTATTTATGGCAGTGAGGTCAAGGGAAAATATAGTGAAACTAACATTTAATCAGTGCCTATTCTGGGCCAAGGATTATGCTAGGTGGTTTACAGAGTTGTAGCCTTTAATCTTCCAAGCATTCTCTGTGGAAAGCCCCACTTAATACTCTCCAGAATCTCCATCATTTTCTCACTCTTTTTTTCTGAACACCTTTGTAGTGATTATCTTGCCACAAGGTTATCCTTTGTAGGTATTGCCTTGTCCCCAGCCTCCGTTTCTCTCTATTTCTCCTTCCCTCTCTCATTCTCAGTCTCTCTCTCACTCCCTCTCTCTTTTTCTCTCCTGCTCTTTACCCCTCTTTCTGGCCCTTCATTTAGACTTACCTTCTTCCTTTGATATTCATGAGCATCCTTTCTTGATTTCTTGCTTTAATCTCTCTCCTCTCTGCTGTACACTGATAGTTCAGATTGATGAAAATCCATTTGTAATTGGTTCCTGAGAACACTAGTCCTCTATATTGGGTGTTAGGCCATCTCATAAACTGTCTTCTTCAGTCATCTTCCACTGGCACAGAGAGACTCAGAAGTTCCAAAAATGACAGCTATCTCCTAGAAGGGAGCATATGCTCCTTCACAAATTTGGCTACTGGTATTAGTTGAGTCATTTCCCACCGTTTTTAGAAGAGTTATTTCTTCACTTGATTCCAGCCCCCACCCGTCTTTTTTTTTTAACAGTTGTAGGCATCCTTCATCATTCTGAGCCAATATCCATATTAATCTCTTATGTTAATTACTGTAATTCTTTAACATCCTGTTCAAAGCAATTTAAAACAATGAAATAGCATCTTACTTGAATAGAATTACTAATGTTTCTCAGGAGCTTTTCCATTTGATTCTCACCCTACACTGTGAAGTAGGCAGTTTGGGCATTATTATTTTCATGTTTCTGAATATGAAGGAAAGGGACACGATAGGATGTTATGGGTCACTTATCTCACCCTGCAATTGTCTCTATGTTGTGTTTTGCAGTTTCTATGTCCTCCACTACAAGATAAACTTAAGACCCAGGACCACATATGTGTAGTTCACTTTTTTATTTGCATGTTTATCCCATACAAAGCCCTGAGAAATCAGTAGTGGGCTGTGGATCCGAACCTGGAGCTCCAGTCCAAAACTGTGTCGTATCAAGGAGCTGGTGTGCTGTTACTGCCCATACGTGAGGCCTCAGTTTCTATTTCCCTTAGTCTGAATTTATCCCTTGTGACCTGCAAGCCCTTTGTCCATGTGCGGCTTTTCCACATGGTAGCTGTCTCTTCTTCAATAATACTCCTAGGGCTGTAGATACTTCACCTGTCTTGCTGCTGAGACCCTTAGACATTCCATCTCTTAATCAGATTTTTTTAAACTAATCTTCATAAGCCCAGGGAAACCCAGTACTCTGGCCAGAATATGGCCCATGAGGCAGGACTTCCTCTCATCTTATGCTCAACACTTATGGTTCCTGAGGTGAGGAGACTTGGGAACCTACCCCTAGAGTCCTTTCTGATTCTTTTTATTCCTGGTTCTTCTGCTGTATCTCTCCTTCTAGTCTTTCAGACCACATGGGTCTTAGCTCTCCAGAGCTGTAATTCCCTTCCCCATATTCAATACACATAAAAACAATAATGGAAATGACCCCAAGAAATAACAATTCTTGCTTCCTTTACTGCTTTGTCAGATTAGAATGTGACTATGCAAGTAAATCATTCTGAATCAGTTCTTTTCTGAAAAGGTTGGTTATTTGTTTGTTTATTCAGAGAGCATAAGTGGGGGATGGGCAGAGAGGGTGTCAGCACAGACCCAACTCAGGGCTCAAACCCACAAACTGTGAGATCATGACCTGAGCCAAAACCAAGAGTCACATGCTTAACCAACTGAGCCACCCAGGTGCCCCTGAAAAGAGCTTTTAAATGGATCATATTGCTCTTTCTTTCTTCCTCCAGGCTCTCACTTGGGATTCATCAAAGTAATTGTCACTGGATTAAATTCACCAATAATATCAGTAGAGTTTTATAATATTCCAGAATTTCCAACGTCTGCAATTATTAGGCATCTGTGAAACAAATCAGCACTTTGAAGAGCCCCATTTTTGCATGGTGTTCAGCTAAAATAGTCCTGTTATCAAATAGGTCGACAGCCATTGGCTTTAGGCTAAAACTCAGGCTTCCCACCAGAGTGGACTTAGCAGAGCATTGCGCACAACTCCAGTTAAACTCAGATTTGCAATATGATGGTAAAATGAAACTCAGTTATTAGACTGAAGTTTTTTATGAACAATCATTTTGAAAGAATAAAGCACCTGTGTTGATTTTCAGCACTGGAAGTCCCTCTGCCCCTCCCCTCTGGACATACAGGCTCTGGACTCCTAGAGGTGGTTTTCAATAGTGGTTTTATTAGCACCATTGCATCATGGACTTGTCAACCCACCCAAGTAAATACTTGGTACTGAGAAAACTAGGAATTCAAAATTTTTAATGTGTTTTATGTGCTTTAATTAAAAAAATAGGTGGAGAAGGAGAAAGTTATGGAATCTATGTTTAGTTAAATTTGAGTTTAGCTCCAGGTTTGGGGTCTCTGGCTAGCCCCTTCACATGCTGAATGTCTCACCCACTTGTACCACTGGTTTGGGTTCAGGCAGAGGTCCATGGGAACCTTGGTTCTTCTGATTTCTGGCTGCGTAAACTTGTTTCTGTTTCTCATTCTTTCTGAATCTTTGTTTCCTTGTCTATGAAACAGGGATAGGCCTTCCCCCCACCCCCATCCTACTCTGAGGATTAATTGAAATAATGTGTATGTGGCACCTGTACACTGCTCCCACAGAATAAAACATAGTAAAGGCATTAGTTACTTTTTGTCCTTGTTGGTACTACTACTATTACTCATGTATTTATTGCCTCATTCAACAAATATTTGTTGTTCCATCTTTCAAGATGCTATGAATATAGATACAAATAATAACTAATTAGTGCTTTTACTGTGCTCATGCTCTGCAGGACACACAGATAAGGAAATCCTGCAGTTTTAGTTCAGTGAGCTAAGGGTCACAATGGAGAAGATAGAAACTTTAGCTGCCATGTCCCCATAACATTGTGCTTACTGCAGGAAGGAAACTTTTCCCTCCATTTAGCACTGTGCCAGGAACACAGAGTGGTTGCTTTCACCTGCACCTGTTCGGCCCAAGGTGTATTTGAACTGCAGCAGCAGGGGGCTGGCAATGGAGCCTCCACAAATTTTCTGCTGGGCACAGGGTCAGGTTTTCCTCTCAGAACTGAAATTTTCTCTCTTTACCTACCTCTTAACCAATTGTGAAGAAGCAAGAGTCCTCTGGGAAATTTGCATCAGTACCCTCATGGTGTCCATCTCAGGAACAAGGAGAAACTGGAAACCCAAAAGTCTTCTAGGAACGTGGGTACAGTTCTGTTGATACATCCCTGTTGATACATCCCTGTTGATACATCCCTGTTGATACATCCCTGTTGATACATCCAAACCTAACCATAACCCTTTTAAGAAACTGAAAGGAGAACGTTATCTGCCTTAGATGAGATGGTTGATTTGGGACAGAGCCAAGACTAGGAACTGCCTCCTGAATCCTGCTATACAGCTCCTTCTATCTGCTAAATCTGTCAGAGCAGTGTAAGAGAGTGGCACTGTGGATGAGGAATCATGAAATCAGTATTGTAGAAACTCTTTTTTAAAAAATAATGTTTATTTATTTTTGAGAGAAAGAGTGCAAGCAGGGGACGGTCAGAGAGAGATAGGGGGACACAGAATCCAAAGCAGGCTCCAGGCTCTGACCTGTCAGCATAGAGCCCGATGTGGGGCTCAAACTCCTGAACCACAAGATCACGACCTGAGCTGAAGTCAGATGCTCAACCGACTGAGCCACCCAGGCACACTTCATTGCAACTCTTAATAAGAGCATCTAACTACTACCAAGCACCTATTTTGTAGCAGGTATTGTTTAAAGATTTTGGATAGTCCTAGTTTATTTGGGCCTTGGAACAACACTAATACCTGGATCCTTTTATTCCTATTTTATAAATAAAGTCATAGAGCTATTGAGTAGTTGTCCAAAAACACATAGTAGTAGCTGGCAGGGGAAGACTTTGAGCAGCCTGATTCTCTGAATGCATCTCTGTGCTATCCTCCCTTGATACCATATTCTCATGGCCACCCCCAGCCCAAACTTGTGCTGGGCATACCAGGTTCAGGAGCAGCAGTATGACAACTGATCGTGGGATTTAATCATCACTTCTGTAGAAGGAAGGTATTACAGATTAAAATCAGAGCAGAGTCCTATAAGACCTTGGGTTATAAGAGCTGGTCTTCAAAAACATCAGCCCTTCTGTTAAAAATAAGGAAATTGGCTGTAAGCCTTGATTGGTGAGCTGGTTAGACCCTGATTGCTTTCATTCTTTCAGGCATTTACTCAGTATATACTTGAGTGTGTCCTATGAAGCAGACACTGTCCAATGTTCTGGGAGATTGAGAGGACTAGACATATGCTGGGGCAGTGAGGAAAGGATAATCTTGTAAGAACTATAGGGTCTTGCCTTTCCAAAATGTAGGGAATCCTGATATCTGCACTTGCCCCCACTTACACTTTTTTTTTCTGAAATGCACACCTTTCTCTTCCAGAAAATTCCAATTTGTCCTTCAAGTCCAAAAGAAAATATTACCCTGACATTTTAGTTTTCCCTTCATTTATGGGAAAATTATTCACCACTGTCTCTGTGTTCTCAAAGCATTTTCTATGTACAGATATTACAGCACCTGTTGCATTGTATTCTAATGATGCATTTACCACCCCTCCCTATATCCTGGCTAAAACCTTATATTGTCATCATCATATCTCTAATACCCAGTATAGAGCTTAAATCATAATAGATAATTAGTGAATGTTTGGATTCTATGTGTTTATCCTGCCATCTATTTATTTCTTATTATTCTCATTATTCCTTTTTTGTCTCCTGGGTTCTAACAGTAGATACCATGAGGTCAGGGTCAACGTTTGCTCCTTGTTTTTTGTTACTCATACTAACTGCAGTGCTGCGAAGATGGTACACATGCCTTGTCCCCAAGAGGTGGGTAGGGGCTGATGTGTATCTTTTCAAGTTTAATTTCTCAGATTCTTAGGTCTTTAGAAAGTGGTAGTACTATTATGCCCTCAGCTTGGTTCAAAGCTTGTATCAACAAAGGTACCAGTGGAAATCCCATACTACAGAGAGTATTCAGACATCCACTCTTAGAGACTGTGTGTCTGTGCTCATTTGCATATTCTCAGGTAGTTCTGTGTCCTCAGAGGTCTCTTGACACCTGCTCTTATTGTTCTATCTCTAGGTGAACCATTCTTGAGATACCAAGATTAGTAAGGATATAATGTTCATTCATTCTCCTCTATTATATTCTATCCCATTCTATTCTATAAAAACAATTTCTTCAGTACAGGCTAAATGCCTGACACTATCCTATGTGCTTGCAATGCATCAGTGAACAAAAGTGATCAAAAATTGCCAACCACATAGAATTTACATAGTGAGGGGACACACAGTAAATACTGCATGGAATATATAGATATGTTTTATAAGGTATTAGAAAAGGGAGCAGGATAACGAGACAAGAAAGAGTTCAGGGAGAGCTACCAAGGTGAGGCAATAACAATTTTAATTCTAGTGGTTAGGGTGGGTCTCCTTGCAAAGGTAACATTTGAGCAAAGACTTGAAGGAGGTGAGGGGTTTAGCCCATGCACATCTGGGGGGGGGATATTCAAAAGACAAGAAACTGTTCGTGAAAGGTGATGATCTATCGATCTATCGATCTATCTTCCAATGGCATAACCAATTTTTATACTTGTGTGGCTGCCCTGTTGCTCCCTCAGATTTATCCAATACTGAAATGTAAGTTAACAGATTTGAAATGGTAGAGTCTGTCACCATTGATATAAAACCTCACAAGGATGGATACATCCATAGATGAGGCATAGTCCACTTGATGGTTACAGATTTAAACACATAAGAAGTCAGAAATTGTCACAGTCATTAACACATTCTGGCCTCAGGGAAAGAGGTTTCTGTGCAGAGATCTGCTCAGACTTGCCACCTTCCACCTGCCTTGGGCAAAAGCCCTTTAGACCCCAGATGTGTGAGGGAACAGGGAGGTCAAAGGGCAGGTGCTTTTGCTGCTGGGTCCCTGAGCCTGATCTATTCCTTTCACCACGCATGAGGGAGCCTGATCTCAGTTCAGATTGAGTTTAACAGTAGGAGACAATACTGCCAGAGCTTCCCAAAAGGATTCAGTTGCCCTTGCCTTGTACATTCTTGTGTCTGTGTGTACTCTGCTTGCCATGTCTCTGAGTCTTTGCCCATATTGTGGGGGTGAGTTGGGGGAGAGGTGCCAGGGTTATATCAATGAACAAGTACAATTTCTGTCCACAGTGAGTTGAAAAGATACTAGGAAAATAAGAATCAGTCATATAAAAACAGTCAACAACTGAGATTCCAAATAAAGTTTTCTATAAGTCATGGATGTAAGAGCTCAGAAACGAAAGAAATTCCCATGGACCTAAGGGCACCAAGAAGGGCTTCCTGGAGGAGGTGAGGATCTGAATAACATATGGAGGGTATGAGGCTGGTGAAAGAAGACCCCTCCAGGTTAGATGAAGTGACTGGCAGGGTAAGAACTATGTGAGAATTAGAGACTGGCAAGGAAAGAAGATGGTACGTACATATTTTTAAGTTTATTTATTTATTTTGAGAGAGAGAGAGAAAGAGTATGCACACATGAGCAGGGGAAGGGCAGAGAGGGGGAAAGAGAGAGAATCCCAAGAAGACTCCACACTGCCACTGCAGAGCCTGAAGTAGGGCTCAAACTCACAAACTGTGACATCATGACCTGAGCCAAAATCAGGAGTCAGATGCTTAATGGACTGAGCCACCCAGGCACTCCTATGAGATAATTTTAAAAGCCTCCAGAGTGCCTAACAGGTCTCCTGGTTCCGTTTTGCTTCTCCTGTGCAACTGACTGTTGTAATTGCAAGCATTACTGACAAAAACCGAGGTGCAATCTGGTGACAGAGATTAGAATTTGTCTTCAGAGGACCTGGTTATGTCCTGGCACCATCAGTTTAACACCAGCTAACAGTCAGGACCTGGAATTCAGTTTCTTTGCTTGTGAAATTAGGATTACTTACAGAATTTTCAGAGTCAGTTGAAACAATTGTCATGGATTCCTTGTAAAGTGTAAATGAGGTACATGTGCCCACTCCGAATCATTGACGTCATCTTGGGTTGTTGCCTTCCAGAAGCTTCTAACTTAACCTTGAAACAGCTGATAATTGGATAAAGCAAATAAACAACAACAAAAATATAAACAAGATCAAGTATGAAGAGAGAATGAAACCAGATTAAATTGACAATAGCTTATTTGCAAAGCTTGGAGAGGCTTTTTGCCTATGGTTCAGTTTCTAAACAACTGTTCTGTTCTCCACCAGTAAACCTCAAGCTATCCTCATGGCTCTGCTCATATGTCTGCAGCAGGAAACTGGCTGTCTGTGGCCCACCTCTGCATGGCCTCTGGAAAGCAGGGAATAGTTAGGGTTGCCATAAAATTAATCATCTAACCAGGGCCATTTTTGAGAGTGAAAGAGAATATTAGTAACCAGATTATTCTAGGAAAACTGGGTTATTTGGTCACTTGTCAAACAGTTCCTTTGCTTTGATGGGTGTAGTAATATCAGAGGCTCTGTGACACATCCCAAAAATACAGAGGATTCTGGTTACGGAATTGTTGCTAGTGGTCGTAACTGGCTCTGATAAAGCCATCTCTGGGGAGAGACAGGGGAGGCACATGGTGTATTCCAAGGGTAGGGCTATAATCAAATACCTCTCTGCTTAGTCTTCATGAACAGGTGAAGACCCAAGGACTTCTAAGATAATCCTCTGGGTGGTTTATATTTTCAGTCTATGGTGTGTTTGGTTGGTGATCCCTGTGTGTACTTTGTGCTATGTAAAGACTTTCTGCTTTATTGGCATGTAAACTTCCTTTGAATTTTGTGGATTATCACCTTCTTTTTTTTTAAGTTTATTTATTTATTTTGAGATGGAGAAAGAGAGAGTACAGGCAGGGAGGGGCAAAGAGAGAGGGAGAGAGGTGATATCAAGCAGGCTCCATGCACACTCAGCACAGAATCCAAGGCAGGGTTCAATCTCAGAGTTTGTGAGATCATGACCTGAGCTGAAATCAAGAGCTGGACGCTTGTTAACCCATTGAGCCAACCAGGTGCCCCTCCACTTTCTTAATCTACCTCCAATCATGTTCATGGAATCACTGTGTGAGATTAAAAAAAAAAAAAAAAGGAAGATGGATTTGTATCCATTTTAAAAGTAGAGAAGCTGGAGTTTCTCAAGTTCACACAAATATTCAGATTCTTATTAGCAGTCATGACTTCCAAATGCCATCTCCCCCATGAAGACTCCTTCATCTATAGCAATGACTTGTTTTTGTTTGTTTGTTTGTTTGTTATTTTGTTTTTTGTTTTGTTTTGTTTTTGGAGATCTATTACAGATTGGCTATGCCTTCCTTTTGATGCTTAATGTTTGCTATTGTGAATTCTCCTAGATAATTAACCTCTAGAGGGCAGAGACCATCTGTAAATTAGCTTGTACTAACTCACTCTGCCTACCCCAGTGTTTGGTATTTGTTTAACAAGTATGTGTTGACAAGCATTGTGCCTGGAATTGCTTCAGTCTCACTGCTGTGATAATACTCCAAGCTCTGAGGTCTCTTTGGAGAGAAGGCTCTGCAGAGCTGAAGAATGTCAAGAACCTTACGCAGAATAGTAGATGTAGATTTAGACAGGAAGAGTTGCCAAATGCTAATACTGTTGAATGAATAATTAGCTAAAACTCATAAGAGTGGATGGATGTGTAACTTCTTCTGTCATAGACTCTAAGTCTAAAGTTCTCTTTTGGCCAGCAAAAGAGCAGATGCAGGATTAAAGCAAGAGATGACTAATGTCCGGGAAAAGACAAGAGCCCCGAATAGGGGTCCTTGCCCCATTTTTATTAGGATCAGAAGGCTTACAAACATGGCGATGGATGTGCACAAAGGGACAATGAATCTGTGAACATTAACTTGTGGATGTGTGGGAAAGGGGTCTTGAGGATATTTGTGGTTAGGGGTTTGGGTTAATACAAAACAAAATCTGAGCACTGGGTAGTTAGGAGGAAGGTTTACAGTGGACGTGAGGCAGCACCTCTGTTTATCTTACCTTAGGGGATGAGATAGATGGGGGAAGTAACCTTAGGGTTGACAAGGCATCTTTTCTTTTGTTAACCATCTCTGCTCTGAGCTGCTTTGCCTGCAGCGCAGTGGTCCATAGTCCAGTTCACCAATTTACCTAACCTGGCCCTATCCTCCTGTGAAAACAGCTTTTCTGCCATAGTACTAAATTGGGGTGTTTTCACCCTGAATATCTAATCTTGTTTATTTCATATACCTATGTATTGGGCAATTTTGTGCCATTTTTATTTCACGCCTTTGCCTCTCCTTTTCTTTTGGGGGCTCTGCACCCCTCTCTATTTTGGGGTGCCTTTGTACCTCCCTATTCCTGGCACCTTTGTGCCTCCCTATTCTCAGGGTGTCTTTGAACTCCCCTATTCTTGGGGTGCCAGTCTGGTTTACCCAAACTTGGGCATGAGCACTCTATGACTTTGTATTTCTTCATGCCTTGGTAACCCTTTGGTGTAAGCCCGGGGGGATTCCTAAGCTTATCGCCCACATTCTTCTGTCATAATGCTAAGAAAAACTCCTGGTATGCAGGAGGCACTTAATCAGTGTTTTTGAATGAATGAATGGATAAATTCCACAGCAAGAGAAGAGAAATGAAATGCTGTGCAGTTTACAGTCATGTCTGCTGTATCCACTTATTGAGGGTCAGTTCTCTCTGCACTGGAAGGTACCCTGACTAAGACAGGATGATAATTTAATAGGGATGATAGGAGAAGGTAAAACCAGGTGACCAATGAGGTTCCCTCTAGACATGAACATGTATGATTTAGGTACAATTTTTGTTTTCAATTTTTGGCTTTTACAACTTCGTCTTGTGAAGACAACCAAAGTAGTTTGACTCAGACATTTACCCAGAGATTTTGCATTTTCTGTAACCTCCCAATTCATCTTGTTGCTTATATTATGCTGTCAGACCTGGAGTGTAACTACTGAACCATGATGTGTGGGAACAGATGAGAACACTGTCAGTGGAGGCAAGATGGATTGGACTTTTTCTCTTCTGATAAGTCTTTGTCCTCCCCAACACTACCTTCTTGGAGTGGTGGGAGGGGCATAATATTTTGGTGCTACCAGTAGTCTGTTCCAGATCATTTGTGAATTAATGACAAATATAGAAAAACTATCATAAATGAACAAAATTTGGTACACTAGATTAGAGGAAAAGATACATGATTTACCCCTTTCTATTTCATCCTTATTAAAAACTATTGTGACTGGGGCGCCTGGGTGGCGCAGTCGGTTAAGCGTCCGACTTCAGCCAGGTCACGATCTCGCGGTCCGGGAGTTCGAGCCCCGCGTCGGGCTCTGGGCTGATGGCTCAGAGCCTGGAGCCTGCTTCTGATTCTGTGTCTCCCTCTCTCTCTGCCCCTCCCCCGTTCATGCTCTGTCTCTCTCTGTCCCAAAAATAAATAAACGTTGAAAAAAAAAATTTAAAAAAAAAAAAAAAAAAAAAAAAAAAAAAAAAAAAACTATTGTGACTAATCCCAATGTCTGAGGGCTTGTGTTCTTTGAAGGCAAATGTTAACACAATTACTTCAATGGGAGAGAGAAGAGAGAATCATGCTCCATGTCTCCCCATTCAAAACAGGAGTCCAGAACTGAGACCAGAATGAAACGTTAGCAGCCTCCCTCCAAGTTTACTCACTTTAGGATTGTACCTTTGTGTTATTGCTATTATTGTCATCTTAATCGCATGCCAACATGATCCAGAGTTTCTCTTCCTGCTATACACTGGATAGTCATTGAACTTGAAGCACCTGCCTCATTCTTTAGAACTAAAGATCATGTCAAAATGTGAAAACCACAAGTATGTGAGGAGTAATATCTGAAGGCAGTGTCTGTTGTAAATAATCATTTCCATAAACCTAAATTACTCAGGTCTGTAAAAGAACAGAACCTCGGACTCTTTGTCAAATTATAAACATGTCATTGACTCAGAGTGGATGTTGCAGTGGAGATTCTGGGAGCAGCCTAAGAGTACCAGAGAGTTGGACGGGAGCTTGGGTAAGGGAGGAGGGGTAAGAAGTAGGACAGAAGGTGTTTCTTTTTATCTTGGCCAAGTCTGTATCATTTCTCCACCCGGGGTTCACCACCACTAATAGGAAATCTGTCCCCATCAGGGAAGAGCAGAGATTTCTGGAGTTCTGTAGCCACGGAGATTATAACTTCTGTTCACTAAGACAGTCTTCATTTCTCCAACCTCTGTAAAAATGCAGCAAGTTTTACCCCTGGTTGCATTTTCTTTTATTCACTTTGTCTTCCTGATATAATACATTTTTTAAATGTGTTTATTGTAACTTTAATGGGCTTGCAGAGAGAAAGGAGATAAACAACAGTAAAATAAAAGTTATTATTTAAGCTTTGTCATTTTGAATATATTCCTCTCAGTGTCTAGGTAAAGACTAACAAGTTAAAGTATTTATCATGGTGTTCGCACATAGTTAATACTCAAATTATATCATCACCATAATTATTATCCCCATTACTGACATAGACCTTATATCGTGTGTTCATTGTGTCTCTGATTTCTACCCTGTGGCCTCATACCTTTGTGCCCTGATTCTATAGGCAGTTCTTCTATTGGATCATAATTCTTACTTCTAAATCCTGGCTTACCCTTGGAATTTATGTTTTGGCTTTTCCCTTTTAAAACACTAATACCTAATCATTGACAATTCTCCCAGGTTCCTGGAACCCATTCCTGGAACCAGTGCACTGGTTCCCACTTGCTTGGGAGTAGATGCTTTTTCCAAAGAGCCTAACAACCCAATGTAAAGAAAGATTTGAGCAAATAAATAGCAATGAATCCCAATGCAAACTCTACAAAAAATGTATTATAGTGAAAATCCAGAGAAGGTAGCAATTAACCATATGGACAATTTATCCTAGAGAAGATTATTTCTTGAATTGTTAGAAAGTGTCTTTCCCTAAGGTTTTCTTTGTTTTTAACCCTACAGTCTAATTTTTTTCTAAATTCTCCTATCTAATTTCCTGACATACTATCTCTTACTGCCCACCTCTCCCTGTTAACACTGTCCTTTTCCCAGGGCTGACCTTCATAACATGCCTAGAGCATGGTACTATTTGCCACATGGGATTGTTTATAATTATTATTCCCTAGTCTCACATATCCTGCATACTGCTGTCAGGTTAAGCAAACTTCAGTACTCTCTTGATCATCATACCCTATGATCAGAGAGATAGAATTTTCCCAATACCATTTACATGAAAGGGACTTCTAATATCTTCCTTACTTGAATTGCTCTGATTTGCTACCAAATATCCATTCTTGTATTCATTTATTAATTTTTTTAATAAGTCAGGTAGTTAGCAGTCAACATATATGTAATAGTTGGCTTCTCATGAGAGAAGCACTGTATCCAGAATTTTGGCACCCTTGGCCGTATAGCTCCCTCCCTCCCTCCCTCCCTCCTCTTTCTGTCTCTCTCCTTTTCTCCCTCTCTCTGTCTCTCTCTTTTGTGTGCTTATTTTTCTCTCTTCCTCTGTGTGTCTGTCTATCTCTTTATCTCTCTCTGGTGGATGTGTATCCTTTCCATCCAGCCACACACACTGCTCAGACACTGACATCCATATCTAGGTGTTTCCTGGTCTCTTCTGGCTGGCACAAAGGCAGTAAGTAAGCAGGTGGGTGTGTGAAATATGATGAGCCAAAGATTCATTCCTTTATTTTCTTCTAACTGCTTCAGCCTTCATAAAATCCAGTCCTATAGGTTATTGATTTTCACAAAAAGAAGAAAAACGAGTGGGGGTGGAAAATTATGATGTTATGTCCTAAATGAATTTTTCACAGAAAAAGAAGAAGAAGAAGAAAAACAACAACTATTCTCCGTCTTGGGCAGTTGGTCAGAAATGAGGTTTGGGGTATGGAATAGGAAAGGCAGGAGTGCGCCTGTCCCCAGGGGCGAACAAGCATTGATCTCTTGGGTGATTGCCCTGACTACCTCTGAAGCTGAGAATTAGGTTCAATATGTTAGTGCTAACATTTAAGTCCTTTCAAATCTCCAGGGGCAGAATCTGCTTTCTCTCCCTCTACCTCATTTATGGTTAGGTGAAATCTGACTTAACTCTTTAGCTTCCAGCTTTGTACAGAAATCTAGTCTTCAGGAAACCCATGAAAGCATTGATGAGATGTCTTAACTATTGTTTCACAAGCAACGTTGAAAATTAAGATAAATAAAGCCAAACCTCTACCTCTATAATAGTTTACTGTCTAGAAAAGATAGCAGTAATTGACCCATTCCTTTTGCTCATCATCTATGAATGAATAGATCATCTATGAATCATTCACCCGCATGGTGTTGCAAAAAAGTAGTCATACATCAGAATTACTTATAGAACTTTTAAAATGTGCATTTGCAGATAGATGCAACCTCAGATTTGCAATCTGCATCTCCGAGGGTGAGCCCTGGGAATCTGTATTTTAACTTTCTTATAGTTTACATTAATTAGCTACTAGATGTAAAAGGACAAATGCAATGCAAAGGGATGGTGCACCAAACTCCATGGATAAAGCTGCTACAGATAAAAAATTTTAAGCTGCTTTGCCTAATTTCATGAATATGGCAACAAAGAAAGAACATGATAAAAGTTTGAACTACAGACTTCTAGCAGCATAAAGATGTCCCGAAAAGCATGTCTAATGATCTATTGATCCGTGTTATGAGATCTGGGGTCAGGCACGGGGTAAGGAAGAGGTGGAAAACAGTCCTGTGGAAAAATTGCTCAACATTCCTCAGTCATCAGAGAGGGAGGCTTAAGAAGGAAAGCTACCAGCTATTTCTATCATTTAAAATGCAGCCTGTTCTCTTAGGAGGAAATCTGGTGAGGAAGGGTGTTGAACAGAGATTTTGTAAGCTAAAGGACTTTGATTTGAGCCACACCAAGCTAGTGAATATAGGAACCTGGGTAATACGTGCCCTTGAGGCAAAAGATAAATTAGATTTGGCCTGAGGATGTTTGGAACAACAAGGTCATGTAGAGGCTGATAAATACACCAAATTGCTCCCCTCCAGCCTTCTGCACAGGATGTTCCAGCAGTAGCCAGAGTCACTCAGGAAAGAATAATTTCAAGAGGAATAATTGGAAATACGCCAAGAGGAAACCTATGAATGAAAAACAGTAAGCCATATTTTAGTCAAGTTAATGAATTCCAAGGAAAAAAGAATCACAAGTCATTGACACAGTGATACGTAGGGTGGGAACATCAAACTTCTGTATAGTGAACAAAGGTGTCAAGGGAACAAATCATCAATCTCCATATCCATAAAGTAGAAGGGGAATTAATTTATTCATTCATGAATTTATTCAACTACTATTAATTGAATAAGTACTATGTGCCAGTCACTACTGGAGGATTTGGGAATATAGTGCTTCACCACAGAGACAGATCCCAGCTCTCAGAGAGCCAATATTCTGATGGAGGGAAGAAGCAATATAAAAAATAAGCAAGAAAAAGTGTTTTGGAGTCAGAATAACCTGGTTTCAAATCTCAGCTGTGCCACTTACCATCTGTATTGTACTTAACCTTGTTGCAACTGTTTTCTTCTCTGCAAAATTGATAGGAATGCCAACCTTGAAAGGTTGTGATGAGGATACGAGAAAATTTGTGCTGCCGAATAGTATCTGGAATATAATGAGCATTTTATAAATATGTGCTGAATGAAAAATTGGCAACATGCAGGAGTCAGTTAAAAGGGAGAGGATGAAATTCAAAGCACAGTAGAAGAATGTACTCCTCAAGAAGTAGAAAAATGATTGATACACACACACACACACGTATGTATTAATGTATCTATGAAAGACAGAGAGTCACAAAGAGACAGAGAGAAGCAGAGAAAGAAGACACATGGTTGAAGATATACGTGAGGTGATTTGGTGAGTTTGGAACAAAGAGAAGATGAGGAAGCCTTATCTAGTGGTTTCTATTTCCTCTATAATACAGAAGGTAAGAGAGGAAGAGCTGAGATGTTCACGGAGGGTAATGATGTTGAGGAGGAGAGTAGCTGTGTAAAAGAATTAAGAATAGAATGGCATAGTGTATTGGGGCACCTGGGTGGCTCAGTTGGTTAAGCGTCTGACTTTGGCTCAGGTCATGATCTCACGGCTCGTGAGTTCGAGCCTTGCATCAGGCTTTGTGCTGACAAGCTCCCTCTCTCTCAAAAATAAACATTAAAAAAAATGGCATAGTGTATTGAACAGAGTGGCCATCGCTTTTATAGGTTCAGAATCTTAATTTCATCATCATATGGGAAGATTTCTCTTTCAGAGATCTCTGTAAGAAGTTGTTGGAGACATAATTAACCTAAGTACCTATTAATATGTAGTGAGAAAAATGTTGGTCACAGAAGAGTTAGAACTCATGGGCTTAACCAACTTCTTACAATCTGAAGGCCTACGTGGGAAGTCAGATTGCAATCATGGGGCTATCATAGTGTCTTACAGAATCTCAGAACATAGTCTCTAAGAGAGCTTGGGGAATACTTTGCATTTCTAGGGAAGGTTTTGTCAGTGGGACTCAAACATCCCCCCCCCCACCTCACCTAAGTGGACACTAGCAGCATTGATCTCTCTGACTGCCCTTCTCCCAAGTTTTCATGGGACCAACACTCCTTCTGGCCAAAATAGTCTTTCCTAGATATGTTAATATATTCATTTACTCTAAGTAGATTTTAATTGGCCTGGAAACCTTTTTCTTTAAAGCAGATTTGCATATGTCTATTTTATTAATTATCTATTGATTTATTATTTAACTTACAATCAAGTGCTGCAGGAAGAGTTTTACTATTTTTCCAAAGTACTGAGATGACAGAGCACCACTTTTCCTGAGTCTCAGGCAGAAGACAGATTTTAAGAAATTTCTACAGGAAGAATTCCTGGGCTGCATGATTAATAATTAGGAAAAAGAAAAGGGGGGCACAAAACCTTCCAGAAAGTCTATAATATCTTAGTGTTTGGAAATCCCAAGTTGAAGTAAGCAAGGCAAAAGCCAATGGCAAGTTAAGGCTGTCTTCATTGAGAAAGACTAACTCTTCTGTTTAATGCTTCTGTGGTTAAGATTTAGCCTATTACCTAAATAGGCTTCTGCCACCACCTGCCAATCTGTAATGCAGTATCCTTTATCACTTTCTCTCTAGTAATAATTCTGAGGTTTTCCTGATAGCATGATTAAGGGCTTTTTCCATCCAAGGTTTGAGGGTAGGATTTTTGGTTCCCTAGATGCACCGGTTTCTCAGCGTTATTTCCCTATTTATTAACCTTCATTCTTCCTTTAATTTTCAGGTCATAATGTAATGAATAATCTATACGGTTATCACTAGTGATGCACAAGAATGCAGTTGGGAGTAATCGGTGCTAAGCATGCTAATGGAGATAGAAACTTACTCTACATAATCCTAGGTACCAGTAATTGTTCAATCACACCAACCCCCATAGATACTCCCACAAAAGAGAAGAGAATCCAGAGGCACCTCTCCATTACAACTTCAGGAGGTCATCTATGGATCCTGGCTTCCCTAGAGAGCTATGCTCCAATTTAAGAAGAATTACCTTAAAATACCAGAGAAGATAATTTTCTATTTGAAATTATATGTCCCAGATGTGGCTAATAATCATGTGTATAATTAAAAGAGAAGCTCTGACTCACAACTAGATCCTCCCCAGACCTTAACTCTTAGTAACACATGCTGTTTGCATGATGATCATGGGATTTCTAAAAGAAATGACACCCAGGACTATTGCTCACTTTTTCATTTCTTCCTTCCTTCCTACTTTTCTTTCTTTCTTTCTTTCTTTCTTTCTTTCTTTCTTTCTTTCTTTCTTTCTTTCTTTCTTTCTTTCTTTCTTTCTTTCTTTCCTCTTCTCCTTCTTAACTTCTTGCACAAGCCCTTCTTTCCTTTTCTTCTTCCTCTAGAAAGTGTCTTCCTCTGTATCCATCATGGTTCATGGGTAAAGTGAGTGTAAGGAAGCCTGATTCATACTTTAGGATGATGAACTCCCCCCAGATTACCACCAGAGAGCTGCTGATCAAGCAAAACCAAACCTTTGCTAGGATTTACTGCATTAAGGAAGAACACCATCTTGACAGAATCTCAGCAACGCCTGAACTGAGGAAACCAGAATTTGAATATTTATAGGGCTTTGGGATCTGAATTTAAGTTTATGTTTAAGTCACATCTTTAAAGGTGGGAATTTGTTGGAACTGGGTACAATTTGTAAGGTAATTGGTTAGAATGGCAGATGCAGTAGAGTGAAGGTCTTGAAGTGAGTCTTGATAAGTAAGCTGTGGTTAATAAGTAAGCTGTTTCCTAGCTGTCTCTTATACGCTGATTGTGGGAAGCTCCTGAAGCATGCTGTGAAATTATTTATTAAGTTATAGCTTATCTTTTCCGGGCAAAGCTTTCTTGGAACAAACGACTAAATTATTTTTAGGTCAGAGGTCTACAGTCTTATCTAAGTCATACTAACATAGATGGTCTCAATTCTCAATTCTTATGAACTGGTTGAAAATTCAAGGCATCCCAGACAACACATGATGGGTCTTTGAGGGTTGGATATAACTCACCAGTTCAGAAGGAAATATCTTTCAGAAAAGGTGACAATAAATCCTGATGCAACTTAACTTGGGCTAGAATGTGTCTAATGAGGGTAGAGTATTTCCACTGGAGTTAATTATATCAGGAAGGATTTGGAGGTGACAATTATGTTTATGTATTCATGGAATTCTGATGTGATTTATCTATGTGAAGCAGAGGTTAAATTTGGGGAGCTATGCTAAATAAGGTTGAGTCATGATAAATCATTTTATGAAGGGCTCAGAATTCTAGATAAATTGGTTTGAATTGGTTAAGATTAGCATGGAGGAATTTGAATCAAGGGCTTCCTTGCAGTCTTTTTGGCCATTTGAGATCCTGGGGGTAATTTTAAAGAGGAGGCCAATCTGCCAACACTTACTGAAGATTTTAATATGCACAGGAAACCAACGAATCCAGTAAGAAATAGATAATATAATACCCCAAACCTCCTACAAACATGTATTTTTTTATAATTTAGGTAAAATTCACATATTACAAAATTATAATTTTAATGACTTTAAGATGTATAATTCAGTGGCATTTATTATACTTCCAATGTTTTGAAGCCATCATCTCTGTCTAGTTTCAAAATATTTCATCACTTCATAAGGAAACTTCCCTTTCCAATCTCCCCTTCCCTCAGCTCCTGGCAACCACTCCTCCCTGCTTTCTCTCTCCATCAATTTGCCTTTTCTGAAAATCGCATATAAATGGTATAATACAACATGTGACTTTTGTGTCTGTTTTTTTTCCTTTAGCATAATGTTTTTATGTGTGTTGTACATATCAGTACTGCATTTTCTTTTAGAGATGAATAATATTCCATTGTATAGATATACTGCTTTTGTTTATCCACTCATCAGCTGATGGACATTTGGGTTATTTCTACCTTGTGCTATATTGAATAGTGAGATATGAAAACTTGTGAAAATATATACTTTTCCCCAAGAATTCTACAGTTAGTGAAAACTGCACCCCTTCCTAAGTTTAGGATATTTCTAACTTAATATTATAATCATCTACATCAATTAACAAAGAACTAGATGAATGTGTCATCAGGATATACGCAAGAAAAATTAAGATGCACCTACCAATTTAACCTTGGTCTTAGCAGGTCCTCTCCTGTTCTTCCCTGGAGAGTTCTTGGAATCTTTTTATTATTAACATCTACTTTTAAACACTGAATAATCTACACATATTAATTTTTGGTGCTTTCTTGTCCACAGAAGATTATCAAAATTATGAAAGCCTTACATGTCAACTAGAGAAAACATGAAAAAAACATCCAATAGTATAATTAACAGATTATCAAAAAGTGACTCTGTTAACTAATGGTAGGTTAGAGTTTACATTTAATACAGAATGGTGCAAAGTTGAGATTTGCCTCACTTACCAAGATCTGACCCTGGATCAATGATGGTGAATGGGAGCATTCAGAAGAAAATGATCTGAATCTATTATGAGAGAACCATTGGAACTGATGGAAGGTTTGAAGCTTGAGAGTAATATGATAAGAATGATAGTTTGGAAGATAACTAATAAGGCAGCGGGATAGATTCATGAATCAATTCTTATGAAGCATTTAAAAGACTACCTGGCAGGGGTGCCTGGGTGGCTTAGTAGGTTGAGTGTTGACCATTGATTTTGTCTCAAGTTATGAGCCCCACATTGGGCTGTATGTGGAGCCTGATTAAGATTCTCTCTCTCTCTCTCTCTCTCTCTCTCTCTCTCTCTCTCCCACCATCTACTCCTCTCCCTTACTCATACTCTCTCTTTCCTTATAAAAAAGAATAATAGAAATAATAATAATAATAATAATAATAATAATAATAAATAATAATATTGATAATTTGAAGAAGGAAGATAGTTCGGAGGTAGGGAGAACACTCAGGAGGCCATGTCAATAACACAAAGGTACTGGTGCTTGCCCGAGGGTGTAGGTAACAAGGAAAAGTTAACCAAGTTCCCAAAGCAAAGTAAATTAGTGAGTCAGATTAAACACACAACCTTTTCTTTGCTTACCACAGCATCTGTTAGCCTTAGGCATGGTTATTCAACTTGTGACAGAGAAGCAGCAAGAGCTTCTTAGAAATGCAGAATCTCAGGCTCCATCCCAGATGTTCACTGAATCTGAATCAGTATTTTAATAACTTAGCTAGATGATTCTATGTCTCTAATTAATGAAGGACCTATTTTCAAATTCAAATGGCTCCTGCGTGGAAAATGTATTTTTCTTTATAGAAAGTTCATTGGCCTTATTCGTCTGGGCTCTTGGATGCACATGGCCACAAGCCTTGACATTTCCCAACTTCAGAAAAGATAACCTCTTCATTCCATCTTTTTTTTATTAATACGAGCATTTAAAATACAAATTACAACTCTACTTAATATCCTTCAAACTCTAAACTTCTTGTACCTATTTAGTCATTTATTCTAATTTTTTAATCATTCAGAATAGTTTCCAGACAGATCAGTTGTTCAATGTTTTCACTCTCAAGCCTTTTTGAGAATTTGGCAAAATCTATGGAGTTCCTTCACAGAAAAATGCACATAAACACACGCAAGCATTTCTCCCCCACACAACTTACTTTTGCATTGTAAATGTATTTCCTTCACATGTTCTTAACTGTAAAAATCTTCATAAATATTATGCCTCTTGTTTTTCATGCAAAAATAAATATACCTACTTCCTGGAAAGGGGTGAATAAACCCAAAGCATACAAAATAAACAGAATATAAAACATTTTATTACTGAGAAATAAATTCCAATGAGATGCCAACTTTGACACTCAACTGATTCTAACTTTTTGTTTTGATTCCAACAAGTGCTGAAAGCTCTTGACGGACAAAGGTAAGGATAAGCAGAGAGTATCAGAGTTCCCATGGCTCACATTGCAGATGAAAGTAGGCTCTCATCAAGAACAAGAGAATTCTTTAAAACCCTTCAGGTTGAATCTATGTCCCAGTATTTTCTTTTCTTTGTCCCCGAGTCAATTGGGCAATCTTAGGCAAAGTCTTCATCATGGATATTATCTTGAGCATGAGGCAGGTTATGAATTTATTACCTCTCTGAATCTACCTAAATTTTGAAATTATTGAACAGAACCAACCTCTAAAAAGAAATTCTATAGTTTCTTTTAAGGTATAACAGATGTCCAATTCTTGAAAAATGTGTGTGTGCACACATGCACACAAAGACTTTTCTCCTCTTGGCTGTAGCCAATGGAAGACATTTTGTAAATATTTGAAGTTTTATAGCAGCACAATCTTTTCTTCTAGAGTAGAAACTTACTTTATCCAAGAAAGGACATAGTTTTGTTTTGGTGTTTGCTTTCCACTCCTCTTCACCAGTGGGGGTCATAACAATGATTTCTAGGTTATATATTGAAATTTTTGCTTTATCGGTAAGATCAAATACATGTAGCAAGTAAGTCAACAAATAAAAAAATTCTTCCCAAATTGCCTTAAGGAATGGATTTTTTCTCTTTCACAAAAAACAATAGAAACAAAAAAAACCCAAAAAACAGAGAGAGACAGACAGACACAGACAGAGACAAAGTTTATTTAAGTGTTTTAACAATTCCCCTGGTAAGCCAAATGATTTCTGTACAATAGTGATAGTAATTTCTGTATACATTTGACTTTAATTTCTTGAAAGTTGTCTTAAACAGTGATGTTTCATGGTCTAAGGCTGGTAAAGATAACAGTTTGCATGGCAATAAGCCAAGATTTCTTTAAATAAAATTATGCGGCTCTAGAAAGCAATGAATAACTGTAACTTTTATTGATCAAAACACCAAAATCATATATGTTTTACACAGAAATTATTGCCTTTCCTGAGAATATGTGGCCATCTAGGGTATCCTGTCCTGATAAAGAAGAATCCACTTGGTAGGAAGTAATGTAACATGGTATTCCACAGGCCACTAGAGGAAGTCAGGAAGAGCCTGCTCTTTCTTAACTCAGAATTAAGAGCCTCCTTCTGCACCTATGAACTATCACATCCCCCATAATACTCTCTGTGTCCTCCTATTCACCCCATTTCCAAACTTCTCCCTTGTTGAATGAATGAAGAAGAGGGTTTATTTGCTATTTTGTTTGGTTCCTTTTTTTAAAAATGTTTATTTTATTTATCTTGAGAGAGAGAGAGAGAGAGAGAGAGAGAGAGAGAGAGAGAGAGAGAGAAAGAGAGGGAGGGGTTGGGGGAAGGGGAGAGAGAAGGAGAGAGATAATCCCACGCAAGACTCCACAGTCTCAGCACAGCGTCCGACCTCGGTCTCGATCTCATGAACCACAAGATCATGACCTGAACTAAAATCAAGAGCCAGATGCTTAATAGAGCCAGGTGCCCCTATTTTGTTTGGTTCCTTTATCTCACATTTTAATAACTCAAATTTGAGGGGCACCTGGGTGTTTCAGTCGGTTAAGCCTCCGACATCGGCCCAGGTCATGATCTTGCTTTCTGTGAGTTCGAGCCCCATGTCGGTCTCTGTGCTGACAGCTCAGAGCCTGGAGTCTGCTTTAGATTCTGTCTCCCTGTCTCTCTCTGCCCCTCCTGAGCTCACAATCTGTTCTGTCTCTCAAAAATGAATAAACGTTAAAAAAATAAAATTAAAAAAAAAACATTCAAATTTGACCTTGAGATTTGAAGAAATAAATTACCTTAAGTTTACATATAGGTGAGGCTGTGTCTCTTGTCAAAATAGTAATATAAGAGGCACAATAAAGCAACTTTGTGAAATGAAGAAAGGAAAGAAAAAGGAAGGTCACATGGAACTGTCATTTACCACCTTGAAAAATCTAGGAAGACAAAGTATAAGATACGAGAATTCTTTGTTGAGTTCTTGGGTATCCTTATAATAATAGCAGCTGCTACAACCTATTCCTTGTGGAGTAATAAGATTTTGTATTCATGGAATTTTCCTTGTCAAAGAAACCTTTACTCACTATCAGTCACTGTGAATCTCTAACGTGGTTGCTAACAGAAAGTCATCCATGATTTTTTTATTCTATTTAATTTATTTTATTGTACGTTTTGTGTGATTATCCTATGCAGAAACTGCACTAATCAAGGAACAAACATTACTTAATACTTATGAAAATTATTGACATAGGTATCTCCGTTTCATAAATGAAGAAAATGGAGTTCAGAAAAATTAAGTAGCAGGGGCACCTGGTGGCTCAGTCAGGTAAGCAACCAACTCTTGGTTTCAGCGCAGGTCATGATTTCACATTTCATGGGTCCGAGCCCTGTGTCAGGCTCTGCACTGACAGCGTGGAGCCTGCTTGAAATTCTCTCTCTCCCTCTCCCTCTACCCCTCCCCTGCTCTCTCTCTCAAAATAAATGGATAAACATTTTTTAAAAAGAAAAAAAAAAAGAAAAATCAAGTGGTATACAGGGAGAACTAGAATTGTGTTCTAGATTTATTTTACTTCATAAACATCAGTTCTAACTGCTGCACTGCACTCTCCGATGAAATCATCTGTATTCATCTGGCAGAAAAAACCCATGAGCTAGTTGCCTACACCAGAGACATCTGTGGTTTAATTCAATATGTTTTTGAAAAAAAAAATATCTACGGTCATTCCAAAATATATGCGCTCCCTAAGATATCCTTGGACTTTTAAGTATTGTTTAAAACCGGAGCAGACTTGCAGCCATTCATAGGAGAGTTGCCCATGTGAGAAGCCACTAAGTCACACATCACTGCCTGTGATTCAAAATATCTGTCAGTGACTTTCAGTTTAGAGTTAACACTGTTTGTTTTCCCTGTACATAGTATGTTATTGTGTATGATTCCTCCCTCCTGGTTGACAATTGCAGAAACCTCTCAGTAAGCCTCACTTCTAGCTAGCTGCTCTGGAGGTAAGGGTCATTTATGAGATCCTCCAGAGCACTTTCCCCCTAACTGAATGTCATGCATGCCACATAGTCTCTATTTTAAGCCAGATGCATGACTCATATATGGTGCCCATTTATCCAGTTTTGGCGGTTGACAAAAAATAATTCTATGTACGTTTTACTAAGCACTCTCTATATATTTAAAAACACCCATTGTAAGTGCCAAAATACCACTATCCTGCACGCTTCACAAAACAGTCCAGGCTCTGTGTGGGTTTCTGCTCTGGAGGACTGGTTATCCAAATAATGCCCTCTTACTGTTCCATGGACAGAAATCAAATAGTCTGAAAGTAATTTTAGAAAATGAATCTTCTTATACAGAGGGAAATTCACTTCCCCTCTTATAGCATAAATATCTCATTAAAGGACATGTCTTGTGCCAAACTGAGATAATCCAGGGGAAAAACTGTGTCAACCAAGAGAGGCTTCCTTCTGTGTTTAGTTTCAAGCCTTCCTGACAAGGAGACTCAGGTAGTACAATTCTCCTGGAGTACATATTTGATATGTTTATTTTCTAACCTGAATCACAGAAACTTGCCTTGATGAAGGATTTTTTTTTTCCAAAGGGTTTGCCTGTCAAAACTGTTTTACCACTTTATAATTTTTCATTGCTTCAATAAGTTCCTCATGCCCCGTAGGGAAAGTCCAGCCAAGCCTGTTTGCTGACGTCAAAGACTTCAATTCAAATGTCCCCTTTTGTCCGCAGGAAAAATAATGGATGTGGGGCTCCAGGGCCACATGCAGGCATTAAGTCTGTTTACCAAAGACGGTCATTATTCTGTAATTCTCTCTGCTAATTTTGTGTGGGAACAAAGCCTTTTGGCTCCCTGATGCTAATGAGCTTAGGGCATTTCTCTTGTTTCAGGTCCAAGGCAGGGATTTTTCTTATTTTCCTTTTCTGTCACCTTCAGGTGAGCTAATCAGCAATGAGCAGCCACTGCTTTTGGAGCCAGAGAGTTTTCAGCGTCCCTCCTTCATGCTTCCATCTTCAGCCAGGTCCCTTTTCTTTCCCAAGTCATTTTTGGCTCATATATCCTTTGTGTTTGGCCTCCCATGTGGATGCCTGATAGCTTTCCTCCTGGAAACCTCTCTGTGGGGATTTCTTTTTGTTTTCTGAACATGACTTTTAATTACACTTGGATTATTTGGCCATCAGCTGCTATGTAAAGCCTGAGTTACTGCCATCTAACAACATTAGGGTAGAGAGTGGCTACTGGCCAAAAAAGTGGCCTTTGCTCTTTACTCTGAAATGGGCCATCTATAGAAAAACAGGGGCTGTGGTGACAATCCCTTATACACCTGATCCAAACTCTACACATAGTAGTATGATTCCTACCCTCTAGGCTTGACAAGGAAAGACTTTAAAATATTAAAATTCTTTAGTATGTTCTTACTCCTCACTATACCATTTACAATTTTCAAACATTTCAATGGGAAATATGGACCTGTGGTTGTAAATGGCATCTTATATTCTGGACACATTTGATGAATGGAGAAATTGTGCTATACTCATTGACATCTGGGTACAGTATGGCCTTAAACGAGTCTCCCAAATTGATTATGTGATTTCACCGATTATGTGATTGCACCGATGTGCAATAGAAGCTTGCCCCAATCATCTGAGAAGAGTCTTTGAATTTTCATGTCTTCTTAGAGTTCTTACATTCTAGTACAGTAGCTTGGTAACAAGAGATATTTAAAAAACGTTTGCTAACAAATCAATGATAAAGTTCATTAAGGGCAGTGCAAGATTAAGAACGTTTGTAGGAAACTCACTTTTTAAGTTTAGGATCAGTCTTCAGAAGATACTTCTTTTTAAAATGAATGTTATAGCCTAGAAACCTTTATGATAGATTTTTCACCGCATCTCTCATTTGGAGAAACTAAGAGTGGTCTTGTTCCTTGGTAGACAATTACAAAAGAAATTATCAAACTATCAAAAATCCGTCATTTCGTGTAGTTTTTAAAATTGTAGTCTAAACATATTTTATTTGACAAGACATATTTTGTTTTTGTTGCTGTTGTTTTTGTTGTTGTTTTTCAAATACCTCTCCATCATTTAGAACCAGGTCTTAACGCGTCACTTGTTTCATAGAAACATTTATTTCTAGTTCCTATTTTTTTTTAAAAATTTTTTTTTCAACGTTTATTTATTTTGGGGACAGAGAGAGACAGAGCATGAACGGGGGAGGGGCAGAGAGAGAGGGAGACACAGAATCGGAAACAGGCTCCAGGCTCTGAGCCATCAGCCCAGAGCCTGACGCGGGGCTCGAACTCACGGACCGCGAGATCGTGACCTGGCTGAAGTCGGACGCTTAACCGACTGCGCCACCCAGGCGCCCCTCTAGTTCCTATTAAAACAAATTGTATAAGAGGAAAAATATATGTAAATGTAGCCAGATTTTAAAAATCCCTTAGCACGCATTTTGTAAGTTTAACATAAATTCTTATCCATTCAATTGTATAAGATGAGAATTTATTTCTCTGGTAGTTCAAAAGACACTTCAGGGCCCCTTAGGAAATCCATACTCACCAAACAAAAGCAGTACAGTGTCACATTCCTGGAACAGATAACACATATAACAAGGAGAAGTAAAGGCAAATACGTTTCTTTGATTTCCCTGTGGACACTTCTGGTCATGGTATTTAAAAGGAGCAACCCAATGGAAAATGTTTTTCTTGCAAAACTCAAATATCTAATACTAACATTTACCTGGACCTGGATTCACCTTAGCAAGCTGTAACTGACTGATCTTATAAACTTGAAACATACCCAATAAGTTCAAGGTGACGTCTGTCTGCACACTCCTTCCCTCTCTGTCTCTCTAGGTAGTCTGTGTCAAGATCTTTTGTTATGTGAAAACTAACATGCCAAAGAACCAAGAGAATTGTTCCCTTAGCACTAGTATTTTGGCTAGGACAGAAAAGAGGCTTTACATTAAATTTTTAAAATATCCGTTTGATCACTGGCGTTAATACAACTAAAATGGGGTTGAACTTGTCATTAGAACTCTTTCATGCATGATGAACTAAGCTGCTCTTTTATTGCTAGTTCATTCTACAAACTAGCATTGAGTGCCCACCACATATTAGGACCTAGGGGCAAAAACAGCAACAACAACAACAAAAACAAAAACAGAAAAACACGCAAAAAAAAGATAAAATATATTCTCTGCTCTCAAGGTGTACACTGTCTGCTGAGGGGAACAAACACAAATATTTTTGAAACATTGTGAAAACGAATAGATAGCTGTATGTTGAAAGCACCACAGGAATGGAGAGAATAGCCGAAATGCAATGAAACCAGATGTCAATATCAATCAAGACTGATTTTCTAATTATTTTCTAAAAATTAAAAAAAAGAAAAACACGCTCCTTTTAATTTCAAAGAAATTTCAAAGGAAACTAAGAAGAATAAGTCATGTGCAATTCACTCATATGCAGTGGGGAGGGGAGGAGAATGGTCAAAGAAGCAGAGAAAAGAGACAAAAACCTGAAACCACATGGCCATGGTGTTACTGGAGCACAAACTGTATACTATTAAGTTCTGAAAGATGTTGCTAGATAGATAGGGCCAGCAATGGAGAGTTTGGTACATTTAGCACTATAAATGTTATTGTGAAGGTGATTTAGAGGAAGGAAAAGCCTTTAAGGAGAGGGTGAATAATAAGATTTGTGTTTTAGGATTAATTTTTCAGTGGTTATCATATGTTTTCACTCATATGTGGATCCTGAGAAACTTAACAGAAGACCATGGAGGAGAGGAAGGGGAGGAAAAAAAAAAAGTTACTGACAGAGAAGAAGGCAAAAAATAAGAGACTCTTAAATACTGAGAACAAACTGAGGGTTGAGTGGGGGTAGAGGAGAGGGAAAAGTGGGTGATGGGCATCAAGGAGGGCACCTGTTGGGATGAACACTGGGTGTTGTATGGAAACCAATTTGACAATAAATTACATTTAATATAAAAAGATTTTCAGTGTTTATGAGGAGGGTGGTTTGGCTGGTGCAACAAGATTAGGGCAGGTGAGGACATTTAGAAGGTCCCCAAATCCAGGCATGTTAAAGAGGGTAAACCTAAACTAGAGTCAAGTAGAGAGAAAAAGAGAGGAAATGAAGGGCTATTTAGAAATCAAAACCAACAGAAAATGGTGCTTTGATAAAGGCATAAAGGAAAAGGCAGAGGGAAGTTTTAGTCTCCTGTGTCTAGCTTGAGAACTGAATAGATCTCAGTGATACGAATATAGCATCGAGTGTTTATTAAAGTCAGGTGCCTCATTTTTATACCTCTGTCCAAACAACTGGGATGTAGTAGGTGAAATACTTTATTAAAAGGTGATAGTGAGGCTAGACCTTCAAAGGTGAATCTGGCATTCACTGATGGAGACTAGAAATTATTTAGACTGCTGTAATTAAACCAGGTAAACAAGAGATTAGAACCTATGAGTAGTCATGGTGAGAGAAGATTGGAGTGCTGATATTGAAGAAAGACCCCCATCATGGCAACTGATTTGTAATCTACAGATAAGAAAGTGGTTTGTTGTTTATTTAGGTTTTCATTATTTTTCCCAATCAGCAGGGGCAAGACATTGTGAGAGAAGTAGTTTAGGGAAGCTATCTTGTGCAGTGTCTAATATGGGAGGTCTGGGGAGGATGGAGGCAGAACACTCAGAAGGCTGCTGTCAAGCAATAAAAATATGATACATTGAGACAGTGGGACAATGGGAGCTTAAATATGGGGGGAAGTAATAGAAATAGGAATGATGGGCAGGCAGAGTTTGTGTAAGAACTTGTGCCACTTGTTTCACAATTGAAATTGAATTGGTTTCTTAGAGAGAGACAGGCAGACAGAGTCTGAGAGAGAGAGACAGAGAGAGAGAGAGTGAGAGAGTGATTTCTTCTATTTCTTCTATTTTGGTGGTGTTGTGCAGTCTTTAGCAATTCCATCATGAGGCCCAAGGGTGAACCATATGTTAAGTACATTCATACAACAGAAACACGGATTGCTCTCTGGCAGCCATGACTGGCTACCCAGGTTTGCAAGATGCTTGAACAGTCTTAACAGGACATCACCTAGAAGATGCAGAGCTAGCCAAAATACCTTTCTATACCAGTTTCATTTTTCCACCCTAGTTGTTTTAATTGTGAAAACAATACTATAAATACCAATAAGGGGGTTTTGAAGTAGAAAAGCAATGCTTCCAAATTTTACTTCCCTTATGAAAAGTATTATCTTTCACATTACCTTCCAGTTATTTTTTCTGTTCAAATACATATTTTTGCAAAGTTCCATATGTACTATACATACAATTCTTCTCCTATTTTCCCACTGATATGTGTATTCTACAGATTGCCATTTCTATCATCTGCATATTATTGAATCACATATCTACATTATAATGTTTGTAGCCATTTTTTCACTGAAAAAGTATTTCAGTTGCACACTAAAATGCCTGCATCATAGGCCATGAAACACGTCATAAACATCTTTCTGTACGTACAGCCCTTTTTTTCTTTTTCCTTTTTAGGACATCGATCCAATAGAAATAAAATGCAAAACAGAAAAGTGAGCCACACTCATAACTTTAAATTTGCTAACAGCCACATTACAAAGGTAAAAAGAGAAAAGTGATATTAACTCTAATAATATATTTATATTTTATTTGATCCAATACCTTAAAAGCATTTCATTTCTACATACGATCAAATTAAGGTATTACGGTGATATCTTACATTCTTTTTTTAAAAATTGTCTTCAGACTCTAGTGTGTGTATCAGTTACATATGGTAGCACATCTCAGTCAGACTAGGCAAATATCAAGCACTCAATAAGGCTTATGGGTACTGTGTTATACAGAATGGGTTTAACATATTTCCCTAAAGAGAAATTCATAGTCACGGGACCACCAGTTCAAAAGTCGAACAATTTCAAGACTTTGCTTCATACAGTAATTCCCATACTTAAGCTGTATGCTTATTTTAATTAGCTAATTAATTCAATACTTCCTATATATCGATCCTGAGCCAGATGTTACAGAAAAAGTCCTATAACATAAAATACTGCCATTCAACCCCAATATGAAATCACATGGAGAGGAAGGTTGAGATGTCATAGCTTTACTTCAGAATCGAACACAACCCAGTGTTATGTTGTAAAAGTAAAATAAAAACATAAATAAACTTATAAATTTTAACATTCGGTCACATTTATAAACAGAAAGTATGGAGAAATGTATTCAGCATTGTTTAAAGTTTCTTATAAAAATTTATCCTTTTAATAATTAACTTAGATGGTATGATCAAAAGCAAAAGAAGAAAAGGAAACAAAGTCTACACAAACATAATCAGAGAAAAACTGTTCAGTATGGCCCATCCAGATAATTCCAGTCCACCCCAAACAAAACAGGTATCTTCCTCCTACCCCTATAGACGGCTGATGTCTATAATTCCCTAAGCAGCAAATAGGGCTTTGCCCAGGTAGAAGTATTCAAACCGCACATATCTTGGGCTGTTCCACTCCATAGGCGTGAATTGCCAATCCTATCATAGCAGCTTCCACTCGCATTTTCGGCTGTAATTGTTCCATTCTTGCAGTACTTATGCTACGAGGGCAACAGCATCAACAAACAGAAGCATTTGCAGTTTCTCTCCATCTACTGGGAAGCCGCCTTCCTAATCAATTCTCCTCAGCAAATGCTCCAGGACAGTGGAAAATTCCTTGGGCGAGAGATAATACCACCCAAGGGAAAATGCATTTATAATTGATGTGGTAAAAAGCTGTCAGACAGACATAGGTTTTCTCAACCATTTTTGTAAACACTGTTAGCAGCACTTCCTACAACCACAGAAGTCTACAATCTCTCTACCTCTGGGTAGAAAATTGTCTGCAGCGGGGAAAAGCCCACGTGCCATACCTTGTGCTTCTGCCTATCACAGTACCTGCCCCCATCAACCCCGCACCAAACTGAATAATTACTATAGATACTCATGGTTTATGCTTACCTAACCGTGCATTGTGTAAAATATGTTTTTAAGTGAAATGCTTGATTTACTGTTGAGTACATTGTCAAGGATGGGGAAGAAAGGGGAAGAGAAATATAGAAAGGCGCTCTATCCAAAATTGAAGTTTCCTTCTTAAATGGTTTTAGAAGGTATCAAGAAAAGGACATGGTTTGCCATATTTTTGGATTACAAAAGATTTCAGAGATCTGTGTGTTACATAAAGCCAGGTATATTCTGCAATTGGCAGCTGTTTCTAGAGATCACGAGTTTAAGTTATTTTAGCCATCAGATGTGAAAATCCCAACTGTAGGCATTCTTACCTCACTTGTGTCTGCTTTCAGGGAACCTTAAAAAAGAAAACAAATAAATTTCATTATATCTGCATAATCTCCAAAGTCAGTCAAAATAACAGACATATTACAGAACTAGGAAAAGCTTAAGTAGAATTCAAGGTGGTTTTCACCTTTCCAAGGACATTGAATTTTGAATTGTGTAATTCTGCACCTGTGAGTGCAATAATTGAAAAAACACACATGTGATATCAAGAGTCATATTTGAGTTTGAATCCTGGCTTTGCAGTCATGTTTTGATGCTGAGAAAAATAATTTGATCAGTCTGATCCTCCACACTGATAAATGTGACTAATAAATATCTATTTATTTTGTTTAAATTTTTATGTTTATTTATTTTTGAGAGTGAGAGCAAGAGAGACCATGAGAGGGGAAGGAGCAGAGAGAGAGGGAGACACAGAATCTGAAGCAGGCTCCAGGCTCTGAGCTGTCAGCACAGAGCCCGATGCAAGGCTTGAACCCATGAACCATGAAATTATGACCTGAGCCAAAGTCAGACACTTAACTGACTGAGCCACCCATGTGCCCCATTAATAATATCTACCTTTAAAGGGTGTGGAGAAAGTTAATAGCGATTTGTAGGTAAAGTCTGACACACATAGTAGGTATTTAGTACACAGTGGCATTAAAACACTATTAAATTTATGGTTAATTTCTGGCTAATATATTGTAGGATTTGAGTTGAGTATGCTATCAGCTACATGGACTTCATGGGAGTTTCCTTTTCAAAGTTCCTTTTTGGATTAAAGTTCAATCTTTCTGTTGGTTTTAGTTCAGACAAAGGACTGGCTTCAGTGTTTGACGTGTCCAGTTGGGATTTTGATTTTATACTATAGTTCTTCATTATTCACTTGCCCCATGTTTTTAATTGTGTAGTATTTTTAGTTTATCATAATCCATGCCTATCCATCTCTCCTGTTTAAATGCAAAACGAACAATAGTAGAACCTGGAAGAAGGTCATATGAAAACCATGGCCAAATGCAATGCTCTCCTTTTTCATGGGTAACTCTGCCCATATCCTTTCTGAAATTGGTCTGATGATATTTAGCTTCTGGAAAAAAGAAACCTTTGCTTGTGGTTTCAGCCAATAAGAAGAAATTGAAAGCCTAAACTAGTATTAAAACCAGTTATCTGGCTAAATTTGGAGACCTAGAGACAGCATTAGATAGTCCTAAGAGCACACATTATGGGGCCAGACATCCCAGGTTTGAATCCCAATGAGGCTACTCACTAGTTGCATGATCTTGAGCAAGTAACTTAATATCATCATCCCTCAATTTCCTTACTTATAAAGGTTGGTGTCTAGGCAGTAAGATATATACTCAAAAGGGATAATTTAAGAGAGTTTCAGTAGAGGAATATTTACAAAGTTGTGAACAATCGTAAGGAAAACTTATAAGAGATAGTAGTGTACCCTGACAATGAAAGAATCTCACCCTTCCTAGACCTGAAGGGGTCAGGCAGAGAATTGCTAATGGAATGTTACGGGAGTTATTGTTGTTGGAGTAGATCAGCAATGGAGGTTGTGGGCTTGGCAGAGAAAATTACCTGGCAGCCTGGCATAGAGAAAACTGATGGAGTAAAAGTACTGACTGTCCTGTCCTCCTACCCTTTCACATCTGGTATCTCTCACTGCCTGGATTTAAAAACAAACCAGAGTTCAAGGAGCCTGAAGCAGGGTGAAGAATGGAGGAGACTGGATGTAGAGTGTCTAGAGGAGAATATTCATTGGAGCAATAGTATCTATTTCATATTTTCTTTATAAAAATGAAATGAGTTAATATCTATAAAACACCAAGAATTGTACTCAGTGGGAAGTAAGCATTATATAAGGGATTATTTATTTATTTATTTTTTAGCAAAAACATTTACTATTGGGACACCTGGGTGACTCAGTCGATTAAGCTTCCGACCCTTGATTTTGGCTCAGGTCATGATCTCATGGTCGTGAGATTGAGCCCCGTGTTGGGCTCTGCATTGGATGAAGAGCCTGCTTAAGATTTTCTCTTTCTCTCTCCTACTTCTCCCCTGCTCACTTGCTCTCTCTGTCTCAGAAAGAAAGAAAGAAAGAAAGAAAGAAAGAAAGAAAGAAAGAAAGAAAGAAAGAGAAATTAAAAAAATTGCTATTAACTTTACTATTACCAATATCTTCGTAAGTGATCAGACCTAAAGAGAGCGCAAGATTCTATGAGCATAGGATTGTCTCATCTTTAGAAAAATGTAAAATACTTATGATGAAATTTAGGAACAAGATGCTAGTCTTCAAAATACCAGAATGTGTTAGTAGACTTCAAGGAGGAATAGGGTGCATATTAGTCCACATATTTCAGTCAGGATTACATTGACTATTTTAGCTTGATTTTTCTTTGTTTAATGTCAAATACTCACCTCAGAAGATTAAACTACAGTCAGGAAGGGTGGAAGAAGAATAGGATAGAAATGTAGAAATTGGCCTGACTGAGTGCCTCAGGTTAAAAGAAGAACAGAGTCCTGGAGGAGATTGGTCAAGTTTGATTAACATGGCATTAGCAAGAGGTTTGAGTATAAGCTGATACCTATAGTAATGAATAATGAATTAGTTTTATTGGGTAGCTACTTATATGCAGGCAATGTGGGTCAAGCATATATCAATACCCCAAACACAATCCCAGATCTTCAGGTGTCTTATTTTGTTGGGTAGCAAACACAGAAAACTAACCATGCTAGTAAGTCATGATAAGGCTCTAAATTAGTGTTAATAAGAATAAATGCTAAAGGATTCTGGCAGCTGAAGGGTCTCCAGAGTAATGGGGTTAAAGGCTTAATGGAAGAATAGAAAATATATTTTTGAGCAGGGCTTTGGTTATAGGATGGTCTTTTTAGGCAGAAAAGAGATAGAAAGGAAATTTATGGCAATGATGGAATTGAAAGGTAGAGGTTTGCTATTTGTGGAGACTGAAAAAATATGCACAAAGGAGTACATATTGCAGGGCAAGACAAATTAGACCAGTCCAACAGGAACAACTGGAAAGAAGACATGATGGGTATGATGTAATATTTTCAGTACAGAGCCAAGAATTTTGTCACGTCCTATTTTCTGTTCAGCTAAAGCCATAGCTCAAGGAGTTGATATCCCTTTTAGCTTTTAGATGTGTATACAAACACATTAGTTCTGGACTACCTATATCTAAATCAATGACTAGCACAGAGAAATCCATGCATGCTAACTGGTTCATATATACTCTGTATTTTCTGACTTGTTGTTTGGAATTTATTGATCCTTCTCAACTTTCTATCTACTCTGTGATAGACAGAGAAGTCAATGTAACTATATTAGAATTGATCTTGTATTCAAAAAGCTAACCTCGAGCCAATACTAATGGATTGGGGATATAGAACTGAAGCTGGACATGAATGCCTGTCAGTCCTGCATTGGGAATGACATTGTTTGGAGTGATGAAGTACAAGACAAAAGAAGGCTGCAGTCTTATAGTCAGTCTGCTCAGTTAATACACATGGCACTTAGAACCTATGAGGTAAATAAACATGGGTGAGTGCCTATGACATGTGTCTCTCCTGCTAGGGTTTGGAGACATTTCAATTAATAATATAAAGCAGCAAAGCAAAACATTCCAGTGTCATTCTTTCCAGTGGAAGATGGTGTCAAACCTGCTACCTTATTGTACTTAGAAGTCATATGAGACGGAATAGCTCATAATGAGATAGATACAGACATTGAAGAAATTATCACAAGACAAACATCCCGGTAGAAAAATGAGAGAAAAAAAAAGTAGGCATCACAAAACAGAAAATCTGAATGGGATATAAACATAGTAAAAACTGCTTAACATCATTAATAACCAGGGAATACAATTTTAAGTGCATTGGGTTACCATTTTATAGCCATAGAATAAATAAAAAATTGAAGTCTGAGAATTCCAAGTGTTGGCAAGGTTTTGAAGTGACAAGAACCATCATATACCGGCAAAGGAGGTGTAATTAGTACAACTGTTTTGAAAATGAATCCTATAACCCATAAATTTGATTCCTGGACATATAGCCTAAAAGAACAGGGATTATGTACAAAAAAGTACATTGCAAGCATTTTCTGAAAAACAAAATATTAGAAGCAATAAAATAGATAAATCAATTTTAGTATATTCATATATCATAATAAATACACAGCAGTAAAACTGAGTGCGCTATAGCTACATAAATTAAAATAGATGGATCTCAAAAATACAATGTCTATTGAGAAAATAGTCATAGGGCCCCTGGGTGGCTCAGTCAGTTAAGTGTCTGACTTTGGCTCAAGTCATGATCTTGTGGTTCATGAGTTCAAGCCCTGCATCAAGCTTCGTGCCTGGAGCCTGCTTCGGATTCTGTGTCTCCCTCTCTCTCTTCCCCTCATCTGCTCATGCTCTTACTCTCTCTCTCAAAAGTGAATAAACATTAAAAAAAAAAGAAAAAAAAAGAAAAAGAAGTCATAAAGAAATTTAAGAGTGCATTTCCACTTACTGGTATAATGAACTAAACAGTAACGCTGTTTGGAAATAGATTAATTAATATGTGATAAAACTATTTTTAAAAAGCAATGGGATGATTAATACAAAACTCAAAGTAGTGGGAGAAAGGAAAGAGAGGCAGTCATTAAGGGGCATACTTGTAGTTTATTAAGTTCTGCCGATGTATTATATCTAAAGTTGGACAGTAGGTAAATGATGTTTCTTTTCATAGTAAAATGTAAATGCATTCTCTCTCTCTCTTTCTCTATACATGCATGCATACATATATACATACAAATAAGTGTATATGCAGATGTAAATACATGTACTCATTTTTCTATGGAAGATATATTTAATGATAGAAAGTCTCTTTCTCTTACATTCACCACCTTCATCTGGACAATAACCAGTTTGGGCTAAGTTTTTACCCACTTGAGGAGATGTACTTGCTTTTTTCCCATTGGTGTAAATTGTCCACTTTCTACACAGAACAAACTGGAAAACAAGTTTTGTCTCTAGTTCTCTTTCTATTCTCTTCTCTTCATCACATAAAATCTTTCTGGTGTTTGAACTCACTTCAATCAGACTTTTGTCCCTGTATCTGCACTGAATTTTTTCCCTTAATACCAGTCATGTCCATTAAGAACATAGGTCATTATTTCTTAGTTCTGGTATTATTTGATATATCTATTTTAGTCAGTAGATTGATTACCTCATCTTTCTTGAAACACTTCACCTGACCTGTGGACACTTCTCAGTAATCCTCCTAATTTTCTGCTGTATATTTTCAATCTCCTTGGTGAATTCCTCTTCAATTTGCAATTTCTTTTTTTTAAGTTTATTTATTTATTTTGAGAGTGAAAGAGTGTGAGTGCATGTGTGCATGCAATTTGGGGATGGGCAGAAAGAAAGGAGAGAGAGAATCCCAAGCAGGCTCTGCATTATTAGCAACCATGAGATCATGACCTGAGCTGAAATCAAGAGTTGGATGCTTAACTGACTGAGCCATCCAGGCACCCCTGGATTGTACCATTGTTTTAAATAACCATCTACATAAGGCTCTAAAGTCTTCTTTCCAGCCCAGAATTTTAAGGAACTCCAGACTTATAATGAAGTACGTACTCACTGTATCCACTTTTCAATGTCATCCCCACCGCCAGTGTGTTCTTCCTCCTGGGTCTCTGTCAGGACATGGTATCAGGACATTTAATCTCAACTGTAAATTAGAAATTCCTTGACTCCTTTTTCTCATTCTCCCACATGCAATCCATCCTGTTGGCCTTAACTTCAAAATCTATCCCCAAGCTGTTAATTTTTTGCCATGTCCATAGCTACCACCACAGTTCAAGCTTTCACATCTCTTATCTGGACTCTTGCAATAGTCTGTTGTGTCCCTACTTCTGTACTTTCCTCCTTCTGTCTTTTTTTCACAAAGGAGCTAGAATGAACCCTCTAGAAGATAAATGATATCAGTTTTCTACATAAAACCTTCTTAAGGCTTTCCTTCATATTTTGGTAAAAATTTAAGGTCCTTATAACTTTAACTCAATGCTCCTGTATTTGACCTACTGTCTAACTCTCCAGCCTCATCAACCACTCTCTCTACCTCACTCTCCTCTAGATTTATTGGTGTTTTCTCTTCACCCATTGCAGGAAACATAATCCTACATTAGTATTTTGTACTTGCTAATCCTTCTGCTTTTAATAATCTTACCCCAGCTATTTGCAGGACCATCTTCCTCTCTTAGGTCTGGTTTCTTTCTAAATGTGAGGAAAGCCTAAATAATGTGTCTTTCCTTGACCACCTTATTTAAAAACTGCCTATGAATTTGTCTTCTCACTCTGCTTAATTTTTCTTCATGGAATTTGCCATTCCTTGACATAACACTAACTTCATTTTTTGTTTGTTTCTTATTATCCATGTCTCCTTCTAGAGTAAAAATTTCATGGAGACAGAGACTATTTTTGTTCATTGCTATGTTTTCATACTTAGAATGGTGCTTACCATATCATAGACACTCAATAAATATTTAATTGAACAAATGAATCTCTGGAAGAAGTACACATATAGTTTGAAATTTGGTTCCCAATTTGTATTATCACTTATTTTCCCTCTCAATCTTTCTCAGAGGGGGCTCCTCAGTTGCTGATAATCTCCAGGTAAATTTAATATATTCTTGGCAAATATTAGTGGACAAATCCCTGGATAAACAATTCTAATAAATTAACTTTTAAGGGCCATTTTCCATGGTTGAAATCATATTTGTTTCCTCTTTTAAATGTCTTATAGTCTTAAATGTGGACTAAGTTAGTGATATCAATTTGATTAGGACAAACTGAGTGGATCCTGACTCATCACTTATCACATGAATGGGGTTATGTGGCCCTCTCTCACAGTCACTATGAGAGTGTGCTAGGCTTACACACTCTCACTTACAATATAAGCTTGGGCTCCACTGTGACCTATCTCTGACCCAAGATTACACATCATGCTGACTTTTTGTCCCATATTATTTTGACGATTAATGATTTGATACAGGGTAGATGTAAACTATTTTTCCATTAGCTTTTTGATAGTTTATTTGAAATGGTTTCACATCTTGTTGAGATTTTGGCAAGTCAACCCATTGCTGACTCTTTTAGAGTATTATCTCATAGAGCTAATAAAATGATTCAACAAAGTTAAAATGTCACAAAGGAAAGCTCGTTTTCCACAAGCTTATTTAATAAGAACAATTAAAGCACTGAATATTGTAATGAATTTAAAACATATAAAATCACATTTAATTGACTGACAGCCTCTGGAAGAAACCAACATTTCTGCTTTCCCTGGGATTAATCTTCCTTTCATTCAGTTACTAGGGTCTTTGTTGGAACTGCTTGATGCTATGCCTGTTGACTGAACCTCTCCTCCTTAATCCTCATGGCCCTTTATTTTATTCTGGTAATGAAGGACCTCTGCAATCTTGCTAAATGACTCTTCTCAAGATTTATCTGCTTTTATCTTCTGCACAGATCCTTTGGTTCCACTTAAGTGATCCCACTGTCTTCTACACAAAGATTGGTCAGTTTCTTTTTTAAAGTTTTCATTAATGATATCTCCAACTGATCTGGCTATATCTTGTTTATCCTTTTCATATATATACATATATACACACACACACACACACACACACACACACACACACACACACATATATGAATACACACACACACACACACACACACACACATATATATATATATATATACATATATGAATACACACACACACACACACACACACACATACATTAGCCTGCAATTTAAGGTAAATCTAAATGAGGCCTCCTCCATGGAAACTTGCCTCTCCTCAGTGGGAAGGAATTCCTTCATTCCCTGAAATCCTACAGCCTGTTTATGTGTGCACCTATATATTTGACAGCTGATCAAACACCTTATTACTTTGTAATGTTAATTCTCTCTCCACACACAAGTGTATGTATGTCCTTGTGTGTATAAACTCCTAGAAGACATTCAAATTTTCTTGTTAACAAGGGCTTTTAATTCCACAAAGTATTCGTACAATTCATCTTCCTAGGTATTTGAACATTTTTCAGCTTTGCAACATGCCTTTGCAACTTAAGTGACTGTTGTCTGCATTTCACTTTAGAGGTAAGGTATTCCCAGCTTATTGTTCCTCATTACTTTTGTGATCTTTGGGGGCTGATGAAGAGGCCCTACACTTGCTACATGCAGCTCTTTATGACTTTGATGCATCCAGGATGGGACTCCATTAACTCCAGAAGCTCCCAATTCTCTTGGTGGCAAGAGAAAATGGCATGACACCACTCCTTTGTTCCTTGCATATAAGCCAAAATAGTTAGAGAGGATGAAAACAGGAAGTCTAGGGCTGATTAGCTATCTAGCATTATTAAAAACAAAACAAAACAAAAAGACAAATTGTGGCAATCCCCAAGAGGAATTGCTACAGAAAAAATGGCGTCAGTGGATTATCCAACAAGCTGGAGAATTCCAGCTCTGATTAATAACACAGTTCCCAGGACACATCTGCTTCCCTCACATCTGTCAGGATTCTGGGTTCACAAAGCATTTTTCCATGATATCAAATTCCCTCACAGCAGACTTATGAGGAAGAAAAAGTAGAAATTGTCCCAATTTTTATATTGTCTCTATCAAACAATGTTTTCTGATTCAAAAATCTCTTTTTGCAGCAGAAATGGGACTCCTCCCCCCTTTGAAACCCTTCCTTATGAAGTCTTACAAGCCAGGAGTATAGCCATTGTGGCTTCTGAAAGCCTTCAACTGATTGGCTTGCTTCTTAGACCCTCTCCTGCTGTGTGCTTCTTTTCAGCACCAAATAAGTGTCAGACAATTAGAGATGGGACTGGAGATGTGTAAATTGTACTGTCGCCAGCAACAAATTAGTAATTTCGTGATAATACACTGTCCTTGTAACATGGCTAGAGTTAGCACAGTTACCTGCCTCTATTTGTGCTAAAAGGCCATGGGTAAGATTGATGAAGATCCTGTGTGGTAATTCATTTTCCTTCTTGACACTCTCCCCTCACCACCCCCTCCCAAGAAATGAGACATTATCCAGCCCCTGAGCATTGAACAAAGCCTCTACCTGGCCTTCCCAAACTCCCAGTGCTTTCCTTGTAGTCATTACCTGGAAGGCATTGCACCACCTTTGTTGAACGGGTGAAGGAAAGAAAGCCTGTCACTCAGTGAAGAGAATAAACTTCCCACACCTCTTGATCTAGCCTTTTATTCTGTGATCAGGGCCTTAATGGGAGCTGATAGTGGCTCAAAACTCCCAGTTACCTCTTTAAATTGAAAGCTTATAAATATGAATGGAAGATATTCTGGCCTTTGTCCTTCCTTAATAAGTAGATATGGGAATAATTGCTCCACAGAGTTGCTGCTTCCAGGTCTTGACACTTCCCAGCCTTGACATTTCCACAGGAGGAGTTTCTGCATTTCTGAAAAATCCTCCCATGGATGGATAGCTGCCTGCTCACTTGCCTGTTATCACTCTGATTGCTCTTCCAAGGATCAAGAGAACAGAAGTTGAACGATTTGCTCTAAAAAGTCCCAGTTAAACTATGCCTGGTGGCGTAGTCTTTGGTCTTTGTCCACAGTTTCTGGCTCACAGCTCCCAAACCCTTGGAATTTCCAAACTGTTAAGAGCAATAAAGGAATCTTTTGTTGTGTTAGTGAAGGTGGGTTTTTGATTTTGCCCTAGGCAGGGAGGGTAGGGGGCTAGTTGTAGGGAGGAAATCCTGAGATTAGGAGGTTGGAAGTTTCTTTTTATTTTATTTTATTTAAATTTTTTTAATGTTTATTTTTTGAGAGAGAGAGCACGAGTGGAGGAGGCACACACACAGAGAGGGGGACACACAGAATCTGAAGCAGGCTCCAGGCTTTGATATGTCAGCACAGAGCATGACATGGGGCTTGAACTCACTAGCCGTGAGATCATGACCTGAGCTGAAATGAGAGGCTTAACCAACTGAGCCACTCAGGTGCCCCTCTTTTATTTTATTTTATTTTATTTTATTTTATTTTATTTTATTTTATTTTATTTTATTTTATTTTATTATTATTATTATTATTATTATTATTATTATATTTTAATTTACATCCAAATTAGCATACAGTGCAATAATGATTTCAAAAGTAGAATCCAGTGATTCATCACCTACATGTAACACCTAGTTCTCATCCCAACAAGTGCCCTCCTCAATGCCTCCTGCCCACTTGACCCATCCCTCCACCTTTCAGTCCCATACCCTACCTCCAGACCTCTAGAGCAGGGAAGGGGGCTGGAGGCTAAATCAGCCAATGGCCAATGACTTAGTTGATCATGACTATGCAATGAAGCCTCCATAAAACCAAAAAAAAAGAGAGGTTTCAGAGAGCTTCCATTTTGGTGAACACATGGAGATTCAGGGAGAAAGGCATGTCTGGAAAGAGTATGGAAGCTCTGTGCTCTTCCCCATATCTTGCCCTATATATCTCTTCATGTGGCTATTGATTCATATCCTTTTTCATGTCCTTTAATAAATGGGCAAACATTAGTAACTGTTTCCCTGAATTCTGTAAGCCATTATAGCAAATTAATGGAACATAAGACGGAGGTTAGAAACTCTAATGTGTAGCTGGTAGGTCAGAAGCACAGGTAATGACCTGGTCTTGCAACTGGCATCCAGAGAATGGGGTAGATGATGGGCACTCTTACAGGACTGAACCCTTAACGTGTAGAATCTGATGTTATCTCCAGGTAGATAGTGTCAGACTTAAGTTGAATTCTTGGACACCCACCTGATGTCTGAGAATTAATTGTGAGTGTTGTTGGTGGGAGGGATGGCCCTCACATTGGAATTGAGTCTGGGAACCCTAATAGAGCCATCAACATACTATTTGTTACCTAGATATGATTTTCTGTACTTTTGTGGCAATGATTTATCTCATAACCAGGATAAACTTACCACAAACAAATTTCACTACAACCCATGGAAAAGTAAAGGTTCAAGAATAGCCAAGGGAAGTTAAGTAGGAAAAGAGAGTGAATCTTTCTTTTTTCAAAAATAGGATATTCTATAATTATAGTAATGTGTGGTAATAATGTGGTGGTAACTAATACATAAGTGGAAGGGAAGAGAGAGTCAAGAGACTGAACCACATATCTACAGGGAAATGGAGTATGATTGACATAGTTACAAATCAGTGGGGAAGTGAACCGATAAAATAACAAGCTATGAACTAAGTAGAACTGGGAAGGAAGCCCCAGTCTCACATTCTTAATTCAAAACTCATAGCAGATATCATAACCAAGAATATATTTTTTTCTCCTTCCTTCCTTCCTTCCTTCCTTCCTTCCTTCCTTCCTTCCCTCCCTGCCTCCTTCCCTCCCTCAACTTCCTTCTTTTCTTCATTTTTTTCTCTTTTTCTATTTCTTTTCTGTTTCTCTCTTTTTCTGTATTTCTCTCCTCTGTATCATATATATGTGTATATGCATGTATGTATGTACCTATCATCCACATGAAGAAATTTAGAGAGCATAATGTTGAAGAAAGTAAGCAAGTTATAAAATAATATTTAAAATATGTACTAAATATATATATTTCAAACATACTCCAGGGGCACCTGGGTGGCTCAGTCAGTTATACGTCTGACTTTGGCTCAGGTCATGATCTCACATTTCATGAGTTGGAGCCCCTCGTTGGGCTCTGGGCTGATAACTTGGAGTCTGGAGCCTGCTTCAGATTCTGTGTCTCCCTCTCTCTCTGCCTCTCCCCTGCTTATGCTGTCTCTCTCTCTCAATAAATAAAAATTAAAAAAAAAAAACATACTCCAAAAACTCTTGATATGTAATTAATAATGTGTGTGCTTATGTCTGGAAAGGTAAAGCAGACAGCAAAAAAAATATTAAGCAAAACAAGCAATATACCAACAGGAAAGATACCCATATAATTCATAATAGTGTGCAACTCTAGGGAGTCAGGGCAGAGAATGGAGCAATGGACATGGGACGAAGGATGATACTTATTCCTTAGAAAAAGGTTATAGTTGATGTGACAGAAAGTTAATAGTTTCTCTTCTGAGCCCTGGGTACATGACATATATAATAGGTATTTTTCTCTATTTCAATAAAGAGAAAAAAATGTCTCTGCTGACCTACCTTCTTACTAGAATATACATTCTGAATGTTGTCCTCTAATTGGCAGAGCTGGGTTTGTATGCACATACACACACATGTGCACACACAGACATATAGACACACACACACCACCAGCCAGATTTGGAAGTATATTAAAAGCCCATAGAATTCAGAGAAAATTCTGTTTCACTCTTAACCTTCCTTGTCGCTCCCTCTTCAGAAAGAACAGAGAAGTAACTCCCTGGGAGGAAAGTGAAGTGGCAGTCATATATATTTCTCCTCTACTTGTTTTTTAGTCTCTAATAAACCTTTGATAAATTCTACCCCATCTCAGCTATGCTGATGAGGACAAAGCAAGGGATTTAGATTTGTTTCACACTGAAGAGGAAAGGAGAGCAAGGGACCAAGATTGATGAAAACAGTGGGTGTGAGTGCATGTGGGTGTGGCTGTGTGTGTGTGTGTGTGTGTGTGTGTGTGTGGCAGTGGGGTGGTGATGGTGGTGAACTAATGACTAATGAGAGTGCTCGGGGGAGGAAGACTTGGTTGGCAAGCAGCAAGAATCCTCTGGATTTTTCCTACAGCTTCTTCATCTGTTCAAGCCATGAACCTTTATGGCTTTAAACAAAGCCAGAGCCATTAGCCCAATGGCTCTCAAGTGTTTGGTGGCGTTTATGTTATTCACGGAAGGGGTTCATCAGATGAAGTTGAAAGACTAGTTATCAGAATTTTTGGTAAATGGTAAATGGTAATGATAAACAGAGGGCAACATAGTAGGGAAAATAAAAGTCGTTGTTGCTGGGTGTCTGGGAGAGAAAAGGGGGAAACAAATCTATCTTCCTGGATATGTGTGACGTAAAGTGCCAGTGTTCTAGAGACCAATTTCACTGACTTTCCCAACTTTAGCGAAACCATTCATTTTCCTCTTAAATAAGAACCATTGTCATTTTCTGCATTGCAGGATAATTAACTAACATGGATAAAGAGCTATTGAAATGTTGAGTGTCATTACCCTGGTGATTCATTTTTTGCAGTGGCTGTAGAACATGATTGGCAAAGTTTGTGAGTCATAGTGAGGAAAGTTTCCAGAGTAGTAAAGCCCTAGATTTTTAACTATGCAGAACTCAGGGTGCAGGGCACAGATAAAACTTAAGGATGACAACTTTGAAACTTCTGTCACCTTGTCTGAGTCATTAAGCTGCCAGGGGAGGGGTGCTGAAAATTCAAAGTGCTTCCTCAAATCTGTTGTTACCCCCATTAATGAAGCAGCTTCAGGTCTAACCATCAGTGAATGATCTATCTCTAAGCCTTTTTGTTCCCCAATAGGCATGTTGTGAATCGTTTGACCATAAAAAATGAAATTTAGATATTAATACTCTATTATTATGTATTAACTATAGAAGTTAGCACTTATTTATTTAGTGGTATTTAATATAAACTATGGAAAATGAAGGTCAGTGGTCTCAACCTTCAAATAATTTTGCTTGTACAGAAGAAACTGTTTCTCCTAAAACAGAAAAGGTGGCACAGTTTAATCAAGCATTTATATTTGATTTGAAAAGAGAATGATGCCTGTGTTTTAATATGGATGCACAGCACCAGGGAAGGCTTCAAGGAGAATGGACAATGCCTAGATACAGGTCAGGAGAGAAAAAGCAGTAGTGCATTTCAGAAAGAGAAACTCCTATGATATAACATAAACACTGAAAGCTTCCTTTCCCTTCATTTTCTTTATTTTCACCACTCACGTTATTTTAGGAACCGCAGGGAATATGTAGCTGGATCATAAATGCTGTTCAAAGATCATATGGTTAATGTTGCAATTTTTTAAATATAGAAATGGCTTCAGGCTGGCTCTAATTGAGCAGTCGCTGTAAAACATACTAAACCACAAAGAACTTATGCAGAGAAGGATTTTTTAATTTATTTGTATGGCCTCTTTGGAGTGGAGGCGGAGGCATTAACAACTTAGAATGGCATTTTTTTTGTAAAATCAACATAAATATGGGCAGTTGGATTAGAGGATTAATGGCGCCCTCGTTGCCTGATCTTTCTTTTTTCTTAATACTCTTTTCAGACAGCATATTGTCCATAAGGGTTTCTGATTATCTTCCTCGTTATGCTTAGTGAGAACTTTGAAAAACTCTGAAATTGGACTCAGTAGGTGTTAAAAAAGTTTATTAAATGCTGATGGGAATCTGTCTAATTCTGGAGATTTTCCAGTTCTAAGGAAATTGCCTTATTTGCAGCATTTCCATTCCATTGTTAACTGATTGTGTTTGTAACTTTTAAGTATATGTCACTTGGTAAGAAAAAAATATCAGAAAGACAAGTTATGACAAAGAATTATTACTGCCTTTCTCCGTTGCTGTCTTATTCCTTTGTTTGTGCATGTGCTATTTACCAGAGGACTGGACTCCTTTATAGGTCTCTGGATTAGTCATTAACACCTTCATGTGGGGGCGAGATACACAGGCATCCTGTGGGGAAGATAACGAGTTTGGGATTTTATTGCAATGACTGCATTCCAGTTCCCAATTTTTTTCTATAGGTCACTCATATTGCAAGTAATTCTTGAGCAAACCATTCCCCATCTGTTCAGATCTTGTTATAACAAAATCAGCCATGACAGATTATGGTACATAAAACAGAATAAACTTTGCCCAGCTGGACGTACACAGTAAGGAGAGGAAGGATATACAGGGCCCTCTGGCTACAGAAAACGGCAATCAAGAGAACACTCTCCATCAGGAAGAGTGAAAGGTGTGAAAATGTTATGAGGAGAAAAATGTAGGGTTGCCTCTTTGGAAAACCACTTCTCACAGCTGACTAATGTAAACAGGAAAATTAGAGATTTTTCTTCTTTTAAATTTTATTTTACTGTGGCATGAATGCTTCATGTGAGAAATACTCTCTTAATAAATTTTTAAGTGTGTAATATATAATTGTTGACGAAAGGCACAATGTTGTACACTAAGTAGATCTCTAGCTCTATTCATCCTGCTTATTGAAACTTTATGCCTATTAATTAATAAGTGCCCATTTTTTCCCCCTGTCCCAGCCTCTGGCAACCCACCATTCCATTCTTTGATTCTTTGATTTTGACCTTTTTAGACCCCTCATATTTGAGTGGAATCAGGCAGTATTTGCTTTTCTGTGACTGGCTTATTTCACTTAACATAATGTCCTCAAGACTTATCCATGTTGTCCCATAAGATGGGATTTCCTCCTTCTTCTAAGGCTGGATATTATTTCCATTGTGTGTGTACACCACATTTCCTTTATCCATTCATCTGTGGATGGGCATTTATTTAGGTTATTTCCATAGTTATTTCTATATCTTAGCTATTAAACATAATGCTACAATGAACATTGGAATGTTAGTATTTCTTTAAGATCTTGATTTTAATTCTTTTGGATAAATAACCAGAAGTGGGATTGTTGGATCATATAGTAGTCCTAGTTTCAATTTTTGAGGAACCTCTCTACTCTTTTGTGTAGTGGCTTCCCTGTTTCACATTCCTACTAATGATGTGTAAGGGTTCCAATTTCTCTACATTCTTACTTAGGCTTCTTGCTTTTATTTTGTGATCATTGCTTTGTCTTCATGTGCATGTCCCCAGGTACAGCCGCCTGATGTTTTACCTCAAAACTGTGTTCACATAAAAAATGTGGGTATATCCCATTTCAGGGGATACATAGTAGGCAATGTACCATCACTAAGAGTAACTGAGGGGGAAAAAATCCCTCGGTATGAGTTGAAAAATCTCTCTAATGTATTCTGATGAAAAGGCCATTTTGTTCATGAATGTTCTAGGAATACCAGAGATACCTCTGAAGACCTGCTTTCAACTTTATGACAACCATGAGTTCACTTTCACAGGGGCCGTTCTGGAGAGCAGGGCTTGTTTATAATAATTTGCTCTGAATTTTCACCTTTGCGGTAAAGGAACAGCATGAGTTATGAAAGTCAAACTACGGGTGACATTTCTGATGTCCATGTGATTGAAGAAATTGGTGGGCAGCCACCCATAGGCCTCCCATTTCTCCCAAATGCACTTTTCCAGAGATAATCTGTAGTATCTGATTGGTGGCAGTGTGAGAGAACCATGACTACAATCCAGTCCTAAATTAGTGGGGTTGTTGTTTTTTTTTGTTTTTGGTTTTGTTTTTTTGTGTTTTTTTGTTTTGTTTTGTTTGTTTTGTTTTTGTTTTTTGGGGTTTTTTGTTGTTTTTTTTTTTTTTGCATTGCTTTGGAAAGAAAAGCTGGAGGTCCACTTTTCTTTCTTTTCTCACGTGGGCAGACTGTTGTTGATTCAAATACCTTCTTTGGAGAAATACACTGACCAACTCCCTTCTCCCTTGCCCAAACTTTCCTACATCTATCACCAGGTTCACTCTTTAGTGTTTTGCAGAACCAATCAAGTCAACAGCTGGTTAAATCATAAAACAAAAGAACAAATAAATCCAACTTGCAAACGTCAACTAGGTGCTCTGGCCTCTCCTTTTCTACTTTGCTTTCTTCAACTCACTGTCAGCTTTAAAGACAGGAAAGGCCCATTGCTTGCTATTATGTTTTCATAGCTCTAGGGGTTATTGCTATGTGGTCATTATGCAGTTCTTTGAAATGATCTAGAATATTTCTTTTGAGAGGTATGTTATGCATGATCAATAAGACAGGCTTTCAGGATTCCATTCAAATGAAGATGGGCTATATAACATTCTCTAATACATTTGATATGTACATTATTTTTACAACATAATATTCATATACATCTCATGAACAGAAATGTTCATGTATAGTGTACATTTGCATGTATACTTATTTATTTATTTGAATTTTCCTTGTAATTATTGCTGCTGATCTTAGTACATTTATCTAATGGCATTAAAATGTTTCACAATATAAATATTTATGCATTTCTTATGAATAATTATTACTTTTAGTATTTATTTAATATGTTTTTTTCTGCTTTGTTTATAATTTTTAGAAAATAAATGTTTGGTTATGATGTCAAATCTATTTATCCTTTATTTTTTTCTTTGAAAATGTAGTCAAATTTATTATGAAAATATATGATCAGAAATGTGTGATATTTATTTGTTTGTTTAGTTTTATTAAGTTTTTAAATTTTGATTGCACTGCTGCATTAGTTTCAGGTAGACAATATAGTGATTCAACAGTTCTATCCATTATTCAGTGCTCATCATGATAAGTGTACTCTTTAATTCCCATTACCTATTCCACCCATTCCTTTAATATTGTCAAACTTAGATTGATCTGCCCCATCTAAATATATTTTTTGATGTTTGCATACATTTTCTGTATTTTTTTATAGTTAAAAACTAATCCAAATATCAATTTTGAATTATTTGTGTTGATACATTATATGAGATTTTACATAAAGTTTGATGGCTTACTCAAATAACCAAACAATTTTCTAATGTCATTTAATAAATTATCCTTCTCTTTTCCAATGATTTATAATTTCTTTTCTAGGAATATGAAATTCTTAGATAAACTAAGGCATACACAGAAGTACAGTAACTCTTCAGTAAATATTTATTAATGGATAGATTAATACATAGGAATTTCTGGAGTAATATATGTCCATCTATTTCCAAAATGATTTTCTAGTTATTTTGATTTGGACTATGTTTTAATATCTGAAAGGAGAAGTTTCTCATGATAATAACTTTGTAAAATGGTTTATACTAGTGACCACTGGCTATTCATTCAGGGAAACATGAGAATCACTTTAAGATTAACATTAAATTGCTACTGGGATTTTGACTTATATTAAGTTTAAACCTATTAGTTAGCACTTTTTTCCCCAAAATGTTGTTTTGCACAACACTATGTCATAGGTAAATAAGGTGCTATCAAAGACATGTATTCATTAAGTCTTGGTTAAACAAAGCTATATTTACTATAGATTTACTTATGGCAAATGACCTGAGAACTACCGATGGTTGAATTTCCATATGGAAATTTCCATTTTCCAGTAAAGAAAAAAAGTAGCATTTCCCAAACTTCTTTGTCATAAAATGTGTACATATGTGCATGGATTTGTCTGTATGTATATTTTGTCCACATTGACATATTCTAAATCAGTGTCCTAAGCATTCACATTTGGAAACACTGCCATAAATAAAGTTGAAAATAAATGTCATTTTACAACATCCAGACATCTTAGTCAGGGGTGTAATAGTTCTTCATTTGCTTCCTTTTATTTTTTAAATGTCTTAACCAAGTTTTCTTTTATGCTTAGTTCCTGTAAGTTTCCTTTACATTTTTCAAATATATTATTTGAATTTGTTATTATAGATAATTTTTCTAATGTATTTTCCAAAGAAGTGTTGCTAGTATATAGAAATATTTTTAAATTAATTTTGTATTCAGTCATTTTATTTAACTCTCTTATTAATTTAATTTTATTTTTTATTTAAGTCTTATTAATTCTAATGGATTTTCAGCTGCTAGTCCAAAGTTTTCTCAATAGAAAGCTATAATATGTACAAATAATTATTATTTTATTAATTTCCTTTATTTTATATTTTTGCTTTAAATAAGAATTCCAAGATTATATCATAATACTGCTGAAGCAGTATAGGGTAATAGAGGTGGAATAGAAGCACAAAGTAAACATTTAATAAATATTAACTATTAGTTTACTTCTGTTTTAATAGATGCATTTCTAGTCTTTCACTATTTTATTATTATGGTTTTTATTTTTTAATTTGAAGCACATAACTGAGTTTGTTGTATGTATCATTCAGAATTTTGTACAGATACTTTATTCTTATATTTTTCAGAGGCATTATTTTCCCCCAGTCAAAATACTCTGTAGAATTTATTAAACTAAGTGACTTTTTAGTGTCTAGAGATACAGCAATAAAAAAAAAGTTAAAATCCATACTGTAAAGAAGCATATATTCTGATGGAAGAAAAGTATAAAAATAAAATTAAAAACTCAAATTTAAAGAACACGATATAGATTGGTTAGGATAATGACATTCACAATATATCTAACCAGATTTCAGTGGTGACAGTAGGGAAGGGGTACTATTCAAAATGACAATGGCTGAGAAAAATTCCATAAATATTGAGATATATCAAAGCAATTTAATAAACTCTAAAAAGATTAATGTTCTTGAAATGGTTGTTTCAACATTCTTGCCTGCTGAAACCAATATTTAAATTATTTGTTAGTCTGCTTCCATTATGTGTCTTTTGTCTTGATTTCCAGATATACTTTCCTGGCTCTTCATGTTTCATGACTTTTTATGGTACCAACAACCACAAGAGACTGTGAATAATGCAACTTTCCCCCAGAGAGTGTCACCTTGTGCTCTGTTAGACATAGAGGATGAGCAACTAATCATCACAGCCAGGGATTAGAATGTTCCATGTTGTGCTTCAGTATTAGTAACAGTACCCACCTTGGATTCATTTGTTTCTAGAATGTGCCATCCTTGGGGTTTTTGAATTTAGCAGATTCACTTCTGCCTGCTAGAGTTTTAATCCTAGCTCTTTAATTTCTTTCCCAAAGGCTTCACAAGAGACGAACACAGTTTGAGTCCTTTTGGTTGAAATTTATTTTCAAAACACTAAGAGACCACAAGAGATTTCTTGCTGCCTTTTAGAAGTTTCTGGTCTAGCTGCCTAAACTCCAATGCTACCCAGAACTTAGCAAATGCTCTGTAGGGGAAACCGGCTGCGTTCTGGGGGCCCCATAACATTCCAGTCTGTTTCATCAGCCTGTCCAAATGTTAAAAACCTCCCACCTATTTTCTCTCTCCTTCAGTAGAATCCTTCTGCCCAGGTCAAGTCTTATCATTGGTCAATATCTAGAATGTACAAATGCCTTCAGGACAGAATAATGGGCAGTCAGTGTTAACTCACCCAAAATCCCACTCTTTCCTTTCTGGAATTTTAATCTATCTATTCTTCATTACTTTCAAAACCCTCTTATATCTTTTAAAATATAGTATTTTTATGTTAACTATTTTCTAGGTGTTACAAACATTGCTGACTTGATGTGATTTACTGCATTCTATCCAAAAAGAATGATTGAAAAGAAACCACATTAGACACATCATACTGAAATAACATCAGATCAGGGATGCTAAATGGAAACAGAGATGGAAGAAGGGCTTGTGTCTACTGATTTGCCCTGAATCTAATTAGGGCATATCTAAATGTTAAATGCATAGATACCCAACTTCTTGAAAAGCTATTAAAAGTTAATTGGCATAGAACAAGTATAATGAGAGTTTATGCACAAGTGTTCAAATAGAAAAAAAAAAAAACTAGACACTGAAGGATAAGGAATTTTAGAAAACAACATACATAAAAACATTAGGAAAAATTATCAACAAGTAACAGGCTCCAAAAACTTCACTGGGTTTCACTGGATTAATCTTCCAACCATGGAAGAACCTGGAATAAGAAAGTTGTGACCTCATGTCTCAAGGAACTGAACAACTGACAGGTGACTGAAGCAGGGTTAGTTGTCAGAACAGGTGTTAAAAGCACGAGGCATGTTTCTAGTACTGTTGCATAGATCAGAGTGGATTCAAAATACAATTGACTTAATCTTGAAATTTCTGAGTCCCTTAGCTGAAATTCTGCAAAGTCAAATTCTCTTGTCTGAAGGTATGATTATTCTCAGAGCCTGAGACAGACCTGAGAGGAAAAACATGGACCTGGGCACCAGGCTTTGCTTTTCTTCCTAACTCTGCCTTGATGTGCTTTCCTACAACTTACCTTTGATCAGTCGTCTTTTGACCCTTATCTGTCACTTGTCTTATTACTTACCAGTGTGTTTTAAAGTGTTACAACTTAGAAAGAAACCAACTCTGAATAGCATTTCCCTTGGTCAAAAACTTTATCTGGCAAAGAGAAAAGACTGTAAAGATCAAAATAAATGGAAATCAATACAATGAAGACATTAAAATTCCAGCCCATTTGCCACTGTCACCTGCACAGGGTGGACGGCCTGGTAGCAAAGAGGAAGCAAGAGTTGTTGGAAACAAGTTAGAAACAATGAAGTTTGCTAAGTCACAGGTCCTCTACGAACAGGTCCTGCTATAGCCATTTGGCACTTTCTCAATGCTTGACATTACTATTGTATGGTGTCTTACCAGAACTGGGATTGACTTAGACGTCCCACCACCCTCCCATGCCCCTGCAGAAGTGGAAAGTGAGGGAAAACCTCCTGAGTTCTCTCATAGACACGGACAAGTCAGAGCACTGAGAAGCAGTCAGAGAGGGACAGGCAGGGCCCCAAGAAAATAGCATGACAGTTTTTTTAGAAAGTATGGGTAGGATTAAGTGACTGAAAACCAAGAATAACTGGACATTCTTTTGGTGGTAAATGCAAAAGAATTGATTAATCTGCCAAAATGTGACTATCTTAGGGGAGGGTTGGGAACACTGAAATAAGACAGGGTTCTTTGGGAGTGAAGGTGCCAAATATTTCCTGGATTATTGCTAGGAAACATTTACTATACTAATCTTTGAATGTGCAACTTATAGCCAGAAGTGCAAAGTGTCCACCCTTTATGGTGTCAGAACAGTTCTCAACTGGTATTCTTCTTCAATAGAAAACCAAACCATTTGATTCATTCCTCCAGGTAAACTGGCCCTGCAGCCAGAAACCCTCCACTAAACTTAGAAGTACACTGACAGATGTAAATAGCCTAATAATCAACAGGCCAACTCCACAACACCTACCACCATCAAAAATATTTGTTCCAGATCGCAGACTGGATGTCCACCAGCCAAATGCTAACAAAAAATGTTTTGTTTGTGACACATCTTTGATTTATGTTATTATAAATTAGTTACAATTATTTAAATACTAGAAGATTTCACAAGTACAGTATTTCTACTTTAAAAGCTTAGATGTTTTGGAAGTATTGGGAATATTGGGGCCTACCTTTTACATGGCAACAATTAGGTGGAGGTTGCTTACTTTACATGGGGCATGTGCTATACATTGTTTTCCTCTTATATTCAGCTTATAACTTCTTTATTCGTTCATATTCCTGGGTGGTTCTAATCAGAATTAAGTTTTCCAACAAGGAAAACACTGATTTATAAAGTTGATTTGTATCAGGAAGTTCATATTGATAGTGTCATAAAACCTTTAGAGGTAAATAGAATTTCCATAGTACCAAGCACTCATCACTAATTAAGAAATTGCTGTCTTTTCAGTTTGGTTTGGTTTTGTTTTACTTTCTCTGTAGTTCAGTTTATTCAACAGAGAAAAGCAATGGATACAGATCAGTTTCCTCATCTATAAGATGAGGTCATAACTCAGAAGATGTTGTATAATTAAATAAAGTAATGCACATACCATTTTTGGAGTAGTTACTATAATATCATAAATGTAAAATAATATTCTTTGTGTGTCTGTTAACTTTGTTCCATAAAAAAACTGCCTCAAAACTCAGGGGATTAAGACCACCATTTACTTAACACAGTTATTTTGGTTGGATGCTTACTTTACCTGGTCTGGGGTAGTTCAGTTCATCTTTCCTGGGTTTGCTTATGCTCCTACCATCAGCTGTCAGGTCACAAAATCACATCATGGCTTGGCTGGTGGCTAGAAGATCTAGGGCAGCCTCACATATACAGCTATTAACAGGCCAATAGTGCAATGGGTGACTGGGAAATAAGTCTTTCATCATCTAAGAGGCCAGCCGAGACTGCTTCACATACAGTTTGAGGTTTCCAAGACCAGCAAGCCATTTACAAGTCTCTGATGGCTCTGATGGTTCCATTAACCAAAGGATATCACATAGCAAGCAAAGACTCAATGATTAGAGAAACTCATGTCACCTCTTGATAGGAGTTGCTGCAGACTTAGTTTACAAAGGGACACACACACACGGATGGAGAGAATTTGTGGCCATTTTTGCAATCTACTGTTATTGCTTTTGTAGCCAGTTGTTGTTGTTGTTGTTGTTATCTAAATAAGAATACATGAACACCTGGCCATTTGACTTCCCTGGGTCACTTCTCTCATTGGCTCTCCATTACCATTAGGAAAAAAAGCCCTATAAAGGCTTTATGCTAACATCAAGGATCCTTTGGGATTTGACTTTGTGTACCTCTCTAGCCTCATCCTCTCTCCATATACTGCATGGGTTCCACTCATTCTGAACGGATGTCCCAAAATACTATACTTTCAAAACTGTGTACCTTTTATATATCACCTGCTAGTTAATAACCACCTGAGAAACTCCATTAGATCTCAAAATTCTGCTCACACTTTAATTCCTCCATAAAAGCTTTCCTGACCTCCTTTCTCACCCACAGAGTAAGTTTCTCCTTGTTTACCAATACCTTTATTATACTTTAATGAAAATGCCTCCATAACTGCAAATCTTTTGTAACTGTAGGCACGGATTTCATCTTCTCTATCTCTGAGATTGTATCACTTGGCAAAATGTCTAGATCTAGCAGGTTCTCCATGAATGTTTAGGGAATGAAGAAACAAATAACAGAGTGGCATAAAATTACATGTCCTTAAATGTCCTCTAGAAAACGGGTTGATGAAACCACCATTATGCATCCTACAGTTTTGGAGAGAGCCCTAAATATCCAGGTAGTATTTGTGTGACCAGATTTCCTTGGCCTCAGATAACCTGCTCTTTACTCTTCCAAATGTATTTCATCACAAAGGAAACTCTCTCCTTTCACTTTCAGTGAAAATAAATGCTTTGTCTCAAGTAGACCATTCCCTGCTATGAACTGATGGGATAGGGTCAAGCATTTTCCAGATCCTGAAACTAAGTTTTGCGCGCAAGTGCATAAATGCTGTTAGTAATGTATCTGGAGAATAGAATGTAGCCAGTCGGTGCCAGGGGACAGACTGCTCTGTGAGAACGATTTATGATCTGTCAGGTGGGAACTTTTATGGTGCTGTGCTAAGAGACAAAGAAATTTTAGGAGCTGCTAAAAGCAACACAAAATATGCTTTCAAGCTTAATGAGGAGAGGCGATAAAATCGGGTTGGCATGTATGGCTGGCTCCATGTGTTAGAGAAAAGCTGAAATGTTCTTAGTGTTACATATTTTGATTTTGCTAAATTTGTTTTGGGCAGAATGGATATTTATGTCCCTGCACAATGAGCAGCAATTTCAATGTCTATCAATATAATAGAGTTTTATTTGAAAATTGTACCCCACAAACAGTTTTCATGTGAGTTTGTCATAATTTTTTTCCACACGAAAGCTTTTTTTTAAAAGGAAAAGTTGATAATAAATCCACTTTTCATTGTCTTGGCTAAAGAAAATAGCCATACACTGGCTGAATATCATTTTTATTTCAATTATTGAAAAACATCCCATAGGAATGGGTTTAAGTGGGTAAAGTGTTCAGATTGGCAATATTTCTAAACTTTTTTTTTCTACAGTCTGTTGATCTAACCACTAACCAATAAAGAATTTCTAGAATAGAATAAACTTCAGAATGGGCAGTAGTAACAGACAGACTCAAGCAGAGCACAATCATAAAACTTAGAAGAGCCCTGTTAAGAACATTTTAATCTAAACCAAGAGGTCAAAGCAGCTTACATGATAGACCAAGGTTCAAATAGCTCAAATATATCTCAAGCATAAGGAATCAACTCTTTCCACACTTTAGGAATGTTTTTTTGTGTCTTAATTAAATGTTGACAAAGCTGTATTTCTAGTTATTCTAATTAGACTGCAGAAAATACTCTCAACTTCACTATAAACTTGTGGAAGAAATGACTTATTCAGTAGAATTTACTTCAACATCATTGCAATGTTGAAGGCACCCAAATCAGCCATACTTCATACTTGATACTATAATACCACAGGTACACATAGACAATTTTATTGATTAATTTAGGAAGCAATGAAAAGAAAAACAGTAACTTACAAAAATTATCTATCTTGTTTTTTATGACAAAGAGGAAGAGACATGATTAACATTTTCCAGATCTTCATCTTATATACATATACATATACATATACATATACATATACATATACATACACACACATATAGTGTTTAAATATGAATATGAATTGTTATATTTATCCATTTATATACCCATCTGAAAAAGCACATACTTGTGTGTTTAAATTGTCCTGCAATACTGCATGCTGGTGTTTGAACTGTAGGGTGACTGTTAAACAGCTACCTAAATCCCAAACCAGGAATCCTGGTTGTCCCCTTGAGTCAAAAAGTCTTCAAGTGTAAGTAGTCTTGTTTCATCAGCTGGAGACTATCCAAATGGCCCAGATGGAAATGCTTCAACTCTTTGGATTAATGGGTTGCAGAGATTTTGACTCAGTATACATGCAGTGTTGTGGGGAAGTACAAAAATTTGCACTTGTTACATTATCACAGGTGAAACTGAACTGTGGTCTACAAGTACTTTGAGAATCATTGCTCTAAGCTTGAAATAGTTTTTGCTAACTTGAGGAAGCATACTGGGTCCTGGATCAGAGGTTTTCCCTGTAACCTGATGAATTATTGTGCATTTAGAACAAGTGGGACGATAGTATCCTTTACAGAATAACTGGCATAGATAGGTAAATAAGGGAGAGAGAAAGAGAGAGTGAGAAAGAGAGAGGAAAACATCATAGGGCCTAAACACCTGTGTTTGAATCCTACCCACGTGCCCCCCCCCCCACACACAAATTAGCTCTGTGACCTTGGGCAAATAAATGAATCTCCTTGAATCGCAAATTTCTTGACACCATAGAGCTAATAATAATACTTACCTTATAAGATTGTTTTGCTGATTACATTAATTGACAGAGAAAGAGCCAAAAAGAGAAGAATGCCTAGAAGAGTTGTCTGTCACATAATAAATTCATAGCTCAGAGCTTCTTTGACTTATGATGAAGCTGTGTCCAAAGAAACTCCTCCTAAACTGAAAATATAAGTTGAATGTGCATTTCACACACCTAACCTATCAAACATCATTGTAGCTTAGCCTTGTCTACCTCACATGTACTCAGAACACTTTCATTAGCCTATAGTTGGGCCAAATCATCTAACACAAAGCCTATTTTATACTGAAGTGTTATCTCATGTAATTTATTGAAGACTGTACTAAAAATGAAGAACCGAATGTATGGGTGCAGAAGGGTTGTTAGTGTGTTGATTGTTCACCCTCAGGATCACGTGACTGACTGGGTACTTTGCTCACTGACTCTCCCCAGCTTCACAAGAGAGCCTTATCCCACATACCACCAGCTCAGGAAAAAGATCCAAATTCAAAAATTGAAGTATTATTTCTACCAAATGCATATTGCTTTCACACCATTGTAGAGTTGAAAAACTGTTAAATACAACCATTGTAAGTCAGGGACCATTTGTGATGTAGAAATTAACCAAATTGAGGTATAAATGTAGGGGGAAGTACTAGAAGTGTTCTATTGAACTCCTTTATTTTTGTGGAGAATGAATTTACTTAAAAAGGAAGAAAGAAGGCATGACCTGAAAAAGGAAACAATATGCAAGGGAGAGGATTGGAGAAAGTCATAAAGGATTTACCATCATGCAAGGTTGAGTATCTTCATCCTTTTTTATTTTCTCCTTTGGAAATCCATGGGTAGACACTTTTTCTTTAGAAAGCATACTCAAGGGAGCACCCCTTGAATGTCTGGCAATTATTTTCCTGTGGACGTGGTCGGTCTTGTAGAGAGTTGAAGTAATTGAGAGATGGAGCTATAGTGTGTGTATTTTTTACAGACTGTGATCCTGACTCTGACATCTAGCTCTGGTTATATCAAATAGTAGAAGAAAGGGATTATGAACTGAAATTCAACAAAAGCAATATAGATGTGTTTCTCCTCGCTGAGGAAGATTCTCTCCCTAAGATTATATAGGGATATGCTTTGAAAAATGAATTGGCAGATACAAAAGAATTTGCACTTAAAAAGCAGACAGTATATTGTGTTTTAAACAATCTTTCACTGTAACAATATTTATTCTAAAACAACAAAAATATTTAATGTGCTGCAGTAGCAGAAATAAAATCATCCATTTTCTAATACTGAGAGATTATACAATTGATAGCATTTTGGAATGTGTCAGGTCTTTTGAAAAACTTCACTATATAGCCATCTATGAGGATTATACTGGATATTTGATTTGTATCCCATTTTGTTCATAAAACATGGCCTCATGACTGAGTTCCTGTATCTTTAAAATTAGGAAAACCTAATTTGTATTGATGTCCTCTAATGGAGATGGAAGTACTATGCTTTTGGAAAAGTATATTGTTTCTAATTCTTCTTTATTACAAATAATTATTTGTGTAATAAATTTTTCCAGAAATGTGATTCCAACATATTTATCAAGTAATTATATAAGGGAAAGTTCATTTTTCTTCACCTTTACTGATACTGAGTATAGATGATTTTTTTTAATTAATAAATCAGTTAGTTAAATAAAAAAAGACTCCTCATTACTCTTTTGTTCTGAATCCATTGTTTTCTAGAGAAGTAAACCTAGTTTTAACTAATTGAGGATATAGAATTTGGAAATGAAAATTTGATGCCAACTTTTATGATCTGCCTTGGATTCTTGACTTCTATCCCTGCTGGTTGGGATTAAAAATGAGCCTGTCACCATCTGTCTGTGTCTGCCCCATTTCTGTTTCTCGGAGTCATGCATGGGTGCAATCACACAGACACCCCTTGATTCCACACATAATCAAGAGGAAAATTTAAAACCCCAGGAAAAAAGCTTTTCACAGAACAGGAATTGCGTCCTCGATCTTTACATGCTAGAAACAGTCTTCAATTTTCTCCATGGAGATCTGTTTTATGTGTTATTTTGGTTTGCTTCTAACCCTGTTTTCTACTGCAAAAAGGCAATTTCTATTACTGGACTCTTGATTCGATGTGCAGTTAAATGCTACATCACAGCTGAGTTTTGATATTTCACAGTGGATGGGAAAAGTATTAACAAAGTTTGTGTTTTCCTCCTCATGTAATAAGCACTAATTCACGGGAGTTAGGGGTTTTGGTGAGTTGACTCTGTACTTCCATAACAGCAGATGTTCTACCTTTTTCATCAGAATTTCACCCAAATATAGTGTTTGTCTGAAAACCCTCTGGTTTGACTATTTGACAGAATGTCAATCTCTCAGTTATTTAACACAAGTGTTTCAAACTTCTGACCCCCTTGGACAGTGAAAGGCCCCCCAAAAAGCCTCAAGGACAATGGTCAATTCCTGGTTTGGTCTGTTCTTAACAAACTTTGCATTTCACCATGTGGTGATGCAGTGGCTACCATTTCTGCTCTCTGTGTTACTATTTCTTACCTAATAATAATAATAATAATAATAATAATGTACAGGGGCCAGGAAAATCCACTGATACCTGCAAATTTGTCTCAAAACTGGCAGTGGAAGAATTCAATTTCTGAAAACTATCAGGGTTCCTTCCTGGTCAAGGAGCTTCAGTTTATATGCTCAAATTTAGAAGTACTAAGTGACCTTAAATATGAATAGATATTCTGAGTGATACAAATCAGTGAAATATATGGACAATTAGTGGGGACCCAGGAGCTGAAAGTGAACCCCAAAAATGAGAAATCATGGCACCTTGGTGGCTTGGCTGACTATGCAACTTCAGCTCAGGTCATGATCTCATGGTTTGTGAGTTCAAGCCCCACATTGGGCTTGCTGCTGTCAGCACAGAGCCTGCTTTGGAACCTCTGTCCCCCACTCTATCTGCCCCTCACTCATTCATGTGTGTGTGTGGGGGGGATGGGTGCATATGTATGTGGGTACACTCTCTCTCAAAAATAAGTAAACATTAAAAAATGAAAAATAAAAATCTCAGAAAAGTATAGAGATAGAGGAGCAAGGGCCATTCTTAAGGGAAATGCTTTTATTGTTGTTGTTTTGTTTGTTTTTTAGTATTTTCTCACTGACTTCTCTGTAGGTGTCTCTATTCTCCAAAACTACACCAAATTCCTCAAGGACAGTTTGAATACTGATAGATTTTAATTGTAAATCCAGGTCCACCAATTATTAGGTGTGTGACATCAGCAAATATATTTAATCTGTTTTCTTTTAATCTCAGTTTCTCCATGGGTTAAAAAATATACCATAAGGGGAGGGGCCAAGATGGCAGAGCAACATGGGAGTTTTCGGCCTCTCTCATCCCTGAAACACAGCTAGATCAGCACCAAACCATTTTGCACACCTAGAAAATTAATCTAAGTATTAACACAACAATTTGCATAACTTGAGCCACAGAACTCAGCATGTATGTGGTGCAGAGAAGTGAGCTGGGGGAGAGAGAAGCTGCAGAGGGTAGGGAGAGCTTGTGGAGAGAGGACAGTGTCAGGGGGAATACAGGAAAAGGACTCCCCCCGAAAGCAGCTGGAGAGAAAGAGAAAGAGTGTAAACACCCATAAAGGACTGAACAGGAAAGGGAGAAAGGAGAAAGGAAAGGGTTTAAATACCATAGGACTCTAGGAAACTCGGCAGCTTGATACCTGGTGGAGCTTTGGTGGGAAGGACAAATCCCCAGGAGCAGTGAGGTCCTTGGGATCATCCAGCAACATGAGGAGAGGTGGTTCCCCTGCTGAGAGGACATTTGGTAGAGGCTGTGTGACCTCCCTACAGGGAGAGGTCCCAGTGGACCCCAGAGAACAGCCATGTTTGCTGGTGTTGGAACAAGGATGTTAGGGGGTGGTGAGGCCTGGTGCCAGATGTGTGTTGTGATTTACCATAATCCCTGAAATGCTGCACTACATGATCACATGAACTTTTTTGGGGTGGCCTGGCACCCAACTGGTCTGTGGACGTCTGTGGCAGTATAGTCTTGCAGATTTTCCCAGGAACAGGCCGGCCCCCAGCCAGTGCTCAGCAAGACCCTCTCCCAGAGGGTTGGAGCAAGTCCAAGACACAGGGCCCTCACAAGTGAGGGGTCTGGAAACACAGCCCCGTCTGAGATAAAATTCAGGAGGGAGATGCCACCTGGTAGGCTGACGGCTTGGTCATGGATGGTGTAGAAGCAGGGGGTGGGCAGAAGCAGGAGAGAAAGTTGGGGAGAGCACAGAGTTCTGATGCTAAAGATTGGGTAGCTGGGTGATGTCATTTTCACCTTTCCTGCTAATACACAGACACAAGTGCATGCCCCACAAGGATCCACTTCAGTAAGCTAAGCAGTGCCATCTAGTGGAGAATTGAGCCATTACATCAAACCCTGTCCAACTGTGCCAACCAAGCTCTAGAGGAATACCACAAGTCTCTCCACCTGCTTGGTTTATGGACTATAAAGTGCTTTATAGTTTGACTTCTATGGGAAACTGGATCTAATTTCATTCATATTCCATTCTGTTCACTGGTCCATCTATTCAATTTTTTTCTTTTTCTTTTCTGTTCTTATTCTTCAAAATAGAGAAAAAAATTATTTTTATCTTCTGTTTTTTTAGAAAATATTTTTCTTTAATTTTTTCTACTATATTTTTTGTAAAACTTTTTGCTCCATTTTACTTTCATCATTTCACTTTATTCTATTTCATTGTATTCACTTTTTTATATTTTCAAAAGTTTCCCTAAATTTTTTCTTTTTTTGTTTTTCATTTCTTTTCTTTTTTCTCTATTTTATCAAGGTTCTTTAAACAGCCAGCCAAAACACAAGTATTATCTATCATCCTTTATTTAATTTTTTCATGTTATTTTTAATTTTTTAATTTTAATTTTTAATTTTATTAATTACTTTTCTTCCTCCAAAATGATGAAACAAAGGTATTCACCCGAAAAGAAGGAACAAGAATAAATGAAAACCAGGGACTTAATCAACACAGATATAAGCAAGATGTCTGAACCAGAATTTAGAATCATGATAATTAGAATACTAGCTGGGGTTGAAAAAAGCTTATAATCCCTTTCTGCATAGATAAAAGATGTAAGATATAGTCAGGACAAAATTTAAAATGCTATAACTGAGATGCAATCTCAAATGGATGCCATGGTAGTAAGGATGGATGGAAAAGAACAATGAATCAGCAGTATAGAAGACAAAATTATGGAGAATTAATGAAGCAGAAGAAAACAGGGAAACTAAGGCAAAAGATCACAATATCAGAATTAGAGAACTCAGTGATTCATTAAAAAGGAATAACATCTGAATTATAGTGGTCCCAGAAGGTGAAGAGAGAGAAAAAAGGGTAGAAGGTTTATGTGAGCAAATCATAGTGGAAAACCTTCCTAACCTGGATAAAGACAGACATTAAAATCCAGGAAGTACAGAGAACCCCATTCAGTTCAACAAAAACGAACCATCAATAGGGCATATCATAGTCAAATTCACAAAATACTCAGGCAAGGAAAAAAAATCATGAAAGCAGCAAGGGGAAAAAAAGTCCTTAATCTACAAGGGAAGATAGATCAGGTTCTCAGCAGACCTTTCCACAGAAACTTGGCAGGCCAGAAAGGAGTGACAGGATATATTCAATGTGCTTAATTAGAAATATATGCAGCCAAGAATTCTTTATCCAGCAAGGCTGTTGTTCAAAATAGAAGGAGAGATAAAGAGTTTCCCAGACAAACAAAAACTAAACCGGCCCTGCAAGAAATTTTAAGGGGAACTCTGTAAAGGGAGAAAAGACAAAACAAAGCAAAAATCACCAAAAGCAACAAAGACTAAAAAGGACCAGAGAACACCACCAGAATCTCCAACTCTACACGCAACATAATGGCAGTAAATTCATATCTTTCATTACTCACCCTAAATGTCAATAGACTAAATGCTCCAATAAAAGAATATAGGGTAACAGAATGCATATGAAAGCAAGATCCACTTATGCTCTTTGCAAGAGACATATCTTTTAACCTAAATACACCTTCAAATTGAAAGTAAAGGGATGGAGGACCATCTATCATGCTAATGGTCGCCAAAAGAAAGCAGGAGTAGCCATACCTATTTCAGACAATCTAGATTTTAAAATAAAGACTGTAACAATAGATGAAGCAGGGAATTATATCATAATTAAGCATCTATTCACCAAAAAGACCTAACAAGTGTAAATATTTATGCCCCCAACGTGACAGAACCAAAATATACAAATCACTTAATCACAAACATAAAGAAACTCATTGACAATAATATCATAATAGTAGGGGACTTCAACACCCCACTTACAACAATGGACAGATCATCTAAGCAAAAAATCAACAAGGAAACAATGGTTTTGAATGACACACTAGATTGGATAGACTTAACAAATATATTCAGAACATTTCATGCTAAAGCAGTGGAATGCACATTCTTCTTGAGTTCACATGGAACATTCTCCAGAATAGATCACATACGGGTCACAAATCAGTCCCCAACAAGTACAAAAAGATCAAGATCATACCATGCATATTTTCAGACCACAACACTATGAAACTTGAAATGAACCACAAGAAAAAATTTGGAAAGACAACAAATACTTGAAGACTAAAGAACATCCTATTAAAGAATGAATGGGTTAACCAAATTAAAGAGAAAATTAAACAGTAAATGGAAATCAATAAAAATGATAAAACCACAGCCCAAAACCTCTGGGACACAGCAAAGGCGGTCATAAGAGGGAAGTATATAGCAACCCAGGCCTTCCTAAAGAAGGAAGAAAGGTCTCAGATACACAACCTAACCTTACACATTAAAGAGATGGAAAAAGAACAGCAAATAAAACCCCAAACTACTAGAATATGGGAAATAATAAAGATTAAAGCAGAAATCCATGCTATCAAAAAAAAAAAAAAAGGCAGAACAGATCAATGAAACCAGGAGCTGGTTCTTTGAAAGAATTAACAAATCAATAAACCCCTAGCCAGTTTGATCAAAAAGAAAAAGGAAAGGAGCCAAATAAATAAAATCAAGAATGAAAGAGGAGATATCACAACCAACACTGCAGAAATACAAACAATAATAAGAGAACATTATGCACAATTGTATGGCAATCTGGAAAAGATGGAAAGATTCCTAGAAACATATAAACTACCAAAAGTGAAACAAGAAGAAATAGAAAATTTGAACAGACCCTTAGCCAGTAAAGAAATTGAATTAGTAATCAAAAATCTTCCAAAAAAACAGAGCCTAGGGCCAGATGGTTTTCCAGGGGGAATTCTACAAAGCATTTAAAGAAGAGTTAACATCTATTCTTTTGAAGATATTCCAAGAGATAGAAAAGGAAGAAAAACTTACAAAGTCATTCTATCAGACCAACACTACCTTGATTCCAAATCAGACACACTCCATTAAGAAGGAGAACTACAGACCAATTTCCCTCATAAACACAGATGCAGAAATCCTCAGCAAGATACTACCCAACAGGATCCAACAATACATTAAAAGAATTATTCACCACAACCAAGTGGGTTTTATACCTGGGATGCAGGGCTGGTTCAATATCTTCAAATAAATCAATGTGATACATCACATTAATAAAAGACAAGAACCACATGATCCTCTCAATAGATGCAGAGAAAGCTTTTACAAATACAGCATGCTTTCTTGATAAAAACCCTCAAGAAAGTAGGGATAGAAGGATCATATCTCAAGATCATAAAAACCATATATGAAAGACATACTGCTAATACCATCCTCAATGGGGAAAAACTGAGAACTTCCCCCTAAGGTTAGAAACATGACAGGGATGTCCCCTCCACCACTCAACATATTAATGAAAGTCCTAGCCTCAGCAATCAGGCAACACAAGGGAATAAAAGGTGTCCAAATCAGCAAAGAGGTATTTAAACTTTCACTCCTTGCAGATAACATGGTACTCTATATGGAAAACCCAAGGGCGCCTGGGTGGCTCAGTTGGTTAAGCGTCTGACTTTGGCTCAGGTCAAGATCTCATGGTTCATGAGTTCAAGCCCCACGTTGGGCTCTCTGTTGCCAGCTCCAAGCCTGGAGCCAGCTTCAGATTCTTAGTCTCCCTGTCTCTTTCTCTCTCTCTGTCCCTCCCCTGCTTGCATTCTATCTCTCCATGTCTGTCAAAAATGAATAAACATTAAAAAAATTTTTTTAAAGGAAAACCCAAATGATTCCACCAAAAAACTTCTAAAACTGATCCATGAATTCAGCAAAGTCACAGGATACAACATCAATGCACAGAAATTGATTGCATTTCTATACACCAATAATGAAGCAACAGAAAGAGAAATCAAAGAATCACTTCCATTTACAATTGCACCCAAAACCATAAAATACTTAGGAATAAACTAACCAAAGAGGTAAAAAATCTGTACACTGAAAATTATAGAAAGGTTATGAAAGAAATTGAAGACACAAAAAAATGGACAAATATTCCATGCTCATGGATTGGAAGAACAAATATTGTTAAAATGTTGCTACTACCCAAAACGATCTACATATTCAATGTAATCCCTGTCAAAATAACACCAATACTCTTCACAGAGCTAGGACAAACAATCCTAAAATCTGTATGGAACCAGAAAAGACCCCATATAGCCAAAGAAATCCTGAAAAGAAAACCAAAGTCCGTCACAATCCCAGACTTCAAGATGCATTACAAAGCTGTAATCATCAAGACAATATGGTACTGGCACAAAAACAGACGCTTAGATCAATGTAACAGATGGAGAACCCAGAAATGGACCCACAAATGTATGGCCAACTGATCTTTGACAAAGCAGGAAAGAATATCCAATGGAATAAAGATAGTATCTTCAGCAAATGTGTTGAGAAAACTGGACAACGACATGCAGAAAAATATGAACCTGGACCACTTTCTTACACCATGCACAAAAATAAACTCAAAAAGGATTAAAGACCTAAATGTAAGACAGGAAGCCATCAAGATCCTAGGGGAGAAATCAGCCAAAAACCTCTTTGATCTTGCCTGCAGCAACTTCTTACTAACACATCTCCAGAGGCAAGGGAAACACAAGAAAAAATGAACAATTGGAACTTCAAGATAAAAACCTTCTACACAGTGAAGGAAACAATCAGCAAACTGAAAGGTAACTGACGGAATGGAAGAAGATATTTGCAAATGACATATCCCATAAAGGGTTAGTATCCAAAATATATAAAGAAGTTATCAAACTCAACACCCAAAATACAATTAATCCAGTGAAGAAATGGGCAAAAGATATGAATAGACACTTTTCCAAAGAAGACATCCAGATGGCCAACAGACACATGAAAAACTCAATATCACTCATCATCAGGGAAATACAAATTAAAAGAACAATGAGATACCACCTCACACCACTCAGAATGGCTAAAATTAACAACTCAGGAAACAACAGATGTTGGTGAGGATGCAGAGAAAGAGGATCTCTTTTGCACTGCCGGTGGAAATGCAAACTGATGCAGCCACTCTTGAAAACATTATGGAGGTTCCTCAAAAAATTAAAAATAGAACTACTCTATGACCCAGGAATTGCAGCACTAGGTATTTATCCAAGGGATACAGGTGTGATATTCTGAAGGGACACATGCACCCCAATGTTTATAGCAGCATTATCAACAATAGTCAAAGTATGGAAAGAGTCCAAATATCTATCGAAGATGAACAGATAAAGAAGATGTGGCATATATATATATATATATATATATATATATATGGAATATATATGTGGAATATATATATATATATATATTCATACACAAACACACAATGGAGTATTACTCGGCAATCAAAAAGAATGGAATCTTGCCATTTGTAACAACATGGATAGAACTAGAGGGTATTATGCTAAGTGAAATTAGTCAGTTAGAGAAAGACTCATACCATATGACTTCACTCCTATGTGGAATTTAAGACACAAAACAGATGAACATAAGGGAAGGGAAGGAAAACTAATGTAAAACAGGGACAGGGACAAAACATAAGAGACTCTTAAATATAGAGAACAAACTGAGTGTTGCTGGATGGGTTGTGGTTGGGGGTGGGCTAAATGGGTAAGGACCATTAAAGAAGACACTTGTTGGGATAAACATTGGGTGATATATATATAGGGATGAACCAGTGGATTCTACTCCTGAAATCATTATTGCACTATATGCTAAATAACTTAGATAGAAAGAAAAGAGAAGAAAAGAAAAAAAAAGAAAAGAAAAGAAAAGAAAAAAGAAAAGAAAAGAAAAAGGAAGAAAGAGAAGGAAGGAAGGAAAGAAGGAAGGAAGGAAGGAAGGAAGGAAGGAAGGAAGGAAAGAAGGAAGGAAGGAAAGAAGGAAGGAAGGAAAGAAGGAAGGAAGGAAGGAAGGAAGGAAGGAAAGTCATGAGATGTTGGTTTTTTAAAGGGATGTTAAAGATTGTAAAAAAAAAGTAGCTCAGAAAAAGAAGCAAAATAAATTTAAAAACTTGAAAAATAACATTGTTATGGGGTATTAAATATAATAATACTTACAAATGCCTACCATATAACTTGGAACTTAATGAGCATTAATACATGGTAGCTGTTTTTAAATACTATTCTTTTGAATCTCTTCAACATCAAAATTAGGTTGGCCGTAACTATTTATTTATTTATTTATTTATTTATTTATTTATTTTTGAATTGAGCTGGAGTATTTTAATATATTTTATTAATTTATGTATCCTTTCAAATACCCAAGCATTCATATTTGAAAGGTTTGTTTGAAATATGTCATAAAAACATAAATGAGGGGCACCTGGGTGGCGCAGTCGGTTAAGCGTCCGACTTCAGCCAGGTCACAATCTCGCGGTCCGTGAGTTCGAGCCCCGTGTCGGGCTCTGGGCTGATGGCTCAGAGCCTGGAGCCTGTTTCCGATTCTGTGTCTCCCTCTCTCTCTGCCCCTCCCCCGTTCATGCTCTGTCTCTCTCTGTCCCAAAAATAAATCAACGTTGAGAAACAGAAATGATAGGAGGAAGGAAAACAAGTCATGTTTTGAAAACAGTGGTTGGCACACAGTAGGCAGTAGACAAATATTTGTTAAGAGAATAAACATATGTGCATATTCCAAGCTGCTCAGCTCAGTAGAGGAAATTATGTGCTTTAATCATGGGTCTCAAGTATGTTGTAGAAGTGAGGAATGCAAGGGATTTCAAGGTACCAGATATGTGCTAGAAGGTTCAGTCAGCTAAATTCGGAGCACCTAACACATTGTAAGTTTGCTTTAGTAAAAAATTAGTCTGTCTAAAGGGGAACCTTAAACCAATTTCTGTTTCTAACAAGGAAGATTTATGTATGAAAATCCAAAGTATCTTGGAAGAGAGCATAATGTCCAAAATGTATGATAGCTGGGGAAAAAAGGACTAGACTTTAGGAATCTAAGATGTTGAAAACCAAGAAAAAAAATTCATAACTCAAGTTTTTAAATGGAGAGGTGATTCAGTCTTGTATGGGATATCTCAAAAATGAATTCTGAGTTGGGGCACCTGGGTGGCTCAGTTTGGTTAAGTGTCCAACTTTGGCTTAGGTCATGGTCTCACGATTCGTGAGTTCAAGCCTGGCATCAGGCTCCACACTGACAGTGACGGCCTCTTTGGGATTCTCTCTCTCTTCCTTTCTCTCTCTGCCCTCCCCCCACTCATTCATTCTCTCTCTCTCTGTCTCTCTCTCTGTTTCTCTCTCTCTCTCTCACAAAATATCTAAACTTTAAAAACATGAATTCTGAGTCTACAGTGGTAAATGCTTTAGATGAGCAATACAGTGAAGATTCTTTATAATCCCTATGAAGATGCCAAGGAGCTCACAGACTGAGTCAGATTTTGAAAGGTGCATTAAGAAATGGTGTGAGAAAGGTACCCAGCAAAGATAAACCTAGTATGGTGATGAGAATTCTATGAAGAATGACAGTGGCATTAAAGGAACTGAAAGTTTTAAACAATTTCAAACCTCCTTATTCTAAACAACATGCGTAGTTACTTTTTCAAGAAAGAAAGATAACCTAGTAAGGGAAAGCTATGCTACCTGGGAATGATGTGCAAATTCTTTTTTATCCTTAATAAGTTAACTTTTAATAGTTGCCTGGATTTCCCAACATTTGACTTAATTTCTTGGTTCATTCTGATCCAGCTACCATTCTCACCCCTCCATTGGCACTGTCTCATTTACAAACATTAATTAAAAAGAAAAAAAATCAGTTCTCAAGTTGCTTCTCCTTGCATCTTTACCTGTCTTATGGTTTCTCCTCTGTCTTCTGTGCCAATTCTTCCTTCTTTAGCAAGCCTTAAGATGTTGGCATTTTTCAGTACTCTGTCCTTGGCCCTCTGTCTTTCCATTCCATATTTTCTCTTGCAACAAAATTTTCACAACAATACCATTCATGTCAATGTTTCTATATCCTCATTGCAAAATAGGTCTACTTCTTACATTCAGATTTGCAACTCAGTTTTCTCCTCTGATCTGCTGACTTGGCAACTCCATTCAAATACAACAAATTCTACAGGTCCAAATTCTGCAGGTCAGTGGGACTCATGACCTTCTCATAATCTTTTTTTTCTTTTATAGTTTATTTACTTTTTGAGAGAGAGAAAACAAGTGGAGGAGGGGCATATGGAGAGGAAGAGAGAGAATCCCAAGTAGGCTCCACACTGTCAGTTCAGAGCCCAATGTGGGGCTCAAATCATGAACTGTGAGATCATGACCTGAGCCAAAATCAAGACACTTACCCAACTGAGCCACCCAGGCAACTCATCCATGATCTTTTTAATGGCTGAAGCTTATTCTCTTTTCTTTGTTCACAACCATCTATCTACTTACTCATGCAAACTAAAAACATTTGAGTTATACTTTAACACTCACAGTGGTTATTGCCAGATATTTCCCTTCTGAATATGTCTTAACTAAGTCTAGGTCTCCTCATATCACTGATCACCCTATTCCCAAAATATCATCTCTCACTCTTAATTTAGGCAGAGCCTAAAAAAAATCTGCATTATGTCTTTATAGTTGAATAACTTGAAGACATCGCTTCCAGGGTTGTTACTGAACCACTGATGCCATTCTGTCTCATGACTCTTTTTATGCAATCTATTCTTTCCCTGCTCTGGGAGCTTTGGACATCTTCTATTCATTATTGGTGTTTTTGAAGTTTCATAACAAAATACCTTTGGGTCAGATTTCTATTTATTTTGCAAGGAATTCAATGATTCCTTTTAATTCAAATATGACTTTCAGATATGGGATAATTTCTTAAATTATTTTGTACATAACACTCTTTGGTCAATATAGTCTAACCAAAGACAATCAGCACATATCTGTAATTGTAAAAGGTGTTGAAGAATGCTCACCATGGTTAACCATAGTGCATCCAAAGAATAGGGTGTAAGAAAGGACTAAATTATAGGGTTTGGTCTTGTGGTGAGAAAGTCTGGGGAAGGTCAAATAAAGTTAGCTGTGCTCTAGAGTGGGTGCTATCAGAAGTAGGGATGGTTCTTTGGAATATCCTAGTCATTCTCATCTCAGATGAAGCCTGGATCAAATGCAATTGATGAAAAAGCAGCAATTAATCACATTAGTGAAGAAAGGAGGTTATTTGCGTATTTGGGGGGTTTTAGACAATGTTCTCATTTCTGTCTGTACTCATAATGCTTATGGAGTAGTCTTGTCTCTGCCTTGCCCCATAATAGTCAGAGAGTAGTCTTCTCTGATGTTAATTTTTAGTGCAATTATTTATGTTCAACAGGAGAGCAACAATGCTTAGCCATCCTTGCGTGCTGGATCACCTCTTCCCAGTACTGCAGTCCAGCTCTCAGCTACTTTTCTCATGTTCACTTCTATTTTTTTCTTCTTTGTGGAATTTGTATTGTTTGGTTGTTGAACAAGGTGGGTTATCCCTTTAATTATCTTTCACTTTTGTTTTGTCTTTGCTGCTTTCCATTTTTGTCTATTTTGTTTTCTTTCTGGGAGATTTCCTAAATTTAACTTGCATCTTTTCCAGTGAATTTAATCTTTAAGAGCTCTTTGTGGCTCTCCAGACATTTCTTTTCATGGCATTCTGTTCTTGTTCATGCATGGAATACCTTATTTTATTGCTGTAAAGAAAGGAGAATTTAAAGAAGGTTGTGGCTTTGTTTTGCTTTATTTTTGTTTCTTTTTGCTCTAAGTTTTTATCTCTCTACATTTTTTGTATTTATTTATACATCCTTTACTGTAGTGCATTCTTCCCCCCTTCTATTTATTCTTATTTCTCCTTTCATATTTAGCAGTGAAACACTCAAAAGCTCTATGTGCAAGAGTGTTCTTCATATTGGTGGACTTCACTGTAGGGTGACACAGTTGGTCTGTTTTACTGGAGCACCTATAACTGTTCCTATCTATAAGTCATTATTTAGTTAGTTAAGTTAGTTATTTAACTTTGTCTGAATATAGACATCATATCTGTCTGGAAGTCTAAATCTGACTGGTAGGGATTAAGGGGAAGCAAGTCAGGTTAGAAAACTTCAGGTTTCAATTTCATTATGTACATTTTTTATTGTTTTCCCTTTTGAATACAGCACCCTCGCCCTGTGCTGGTCCAAGTGTTCCTAAGTCCACATCTTAGAAAGGGTAGGAGTAATTGCCATTTTTACATGGTTTGTGAGATGGGAGAGTTTCTTAGAAAATCTGACTTCTTCTAATATAGACTTTCAGCCAATTCTCCTGAACTTCAATTAGACCTCATTTTTAGAAATTACTGCATCTCTAATGTGTGTTTTTTCTGGGGTTCTCTGGCATTCATTCATATTCCCTTGATTCCTATTATTCTCATTGCTAGTTTATATATTTATTCTCTGGGTATGTTATATGAGTTACTACTTGTTCATCTGTTCTCCACTTTCTAATTTTTTTTGTTATTTCTTAATTTTCCTTTGCTTTATCACTGAGGATTTAAGAGTTACCCAAAGAGGGGCGCCAGGGTGGCTCAGTCCGTTGGGCAGCTGACTTCGGCTCAGGTCATGATCTCGCAGTCCGTGAGTTCGAGCCCCGCGTCGGGCTCTGTGCTGACAGCTCAGAGCCTGGAGCCTGTTTCGGATTCTGTGTCTCTCTCTCTCTGACCCTCCCCCATTCATGCTCTGTCTCTCTCTATCTCAAAAATAAATAAACGTTAAAAAAATTAAAAAAAAAATAAATAAAGAGTTACCCAAAGAAATCAAGGAGCTCAAACCTCCATGTTTAACTAGAAGTTTCATTTCCTACTTTAGAAATCCAAAAAAAAATTAGATTCTGAAAGTTGAGATGGCTATGGCGTAGACACTGAGCTAGAATCTACAATGAGATATTAAAAATAAAATATACACAATTATTATATATTACATAATTATAATTACATATAATATAATATATATTCACATATATAAAATGGGCAATGAAGAGTAATGTAGGAAATAAAAATGACCATGATTTGATAATCCCAGGATCAGATGACTTAATGTTGATTTAATCTTAATATTAGACACAATATCCGAAAACATATATTAAAGCAATAGGGCAGATCAAAATATTGCATTTATTGGAATGAAAATATAATACAGAACTTCAGTTAAAAAAGAAAGGTAATGGAATCCATAGATTATAATTATTCTGTCTTGGCTCAATCAAAGAAAGTTTTAATAAAGATTTTTAAAGTTTGTTAGTATTCTAATGAACCTGTCATCTTTCTTTGTGTTTGCCCTGGATATGTGTCTTATTTGAGCAAGTGACCTTGTACCATGGAGCTCCACATTTCCCACAGCACTTAGCACAGAGCCAACCATGTAAAATATCCTCACAAAGACTTATTAAATTAATTTTCTTAAATCCCTTCTGGACTGCCCATTTGCCTTCATTAATTATGTTAGATGGAGAGGAGATGACCTCTACTTGCTGTCATGATTGAGTTACATCTTAGACTTGTAGATTCTTTGAACAATAAAATTTTTGAGGGGAAGAGATAAACTAGGAGTGTTAGAACATGTTCATCTTACATTCTTTATCAAGCATGGACTTTTCTACCTCCCTCCTCCAAGCACATATACGTATTCATGTTCTCCTCACACACTGTCTCTCATAATTATTTCTAGCTGCAAAAGAATGGATTTGGAATGAGAATGGAGATATGCTTTTTCTTTTGTCTTTTCAGCTGGCAAAACACAAATAAATATTAGTCTTAACTATTATAATGCAAAATACAAATATGTCATGTCAAACTATTTTTTTAAATGATAGATTTTCACTTTTTAATTACACCAAGTTTTTCTTTTGAGATTTAAGAGATTTTGGGCTTTATGAGCATTAATACCTTTGTGATTGTGATTTGCTTGCCCCTAATTAAAAAGAATCAGCAGTATAGTTGGGACAGAATATTGATGCACCAGGAAAACATATGAAGAATGTAGCTACTTATTTTTTTTCCTTTTGTTTCAAAGATCAAAAATCTAGCACATGGCAGAAATGAGGCAAATCTGTTATGATGGGATAATTGTGACTGTAGCCTCTGTTCCATCATTCATTAACAATAGGATAAATATGAATCCTGGATTTTGCTAATCTGATGGTCTTGGCTCTCTTCTGGTAAACAGTATAAATTATTTCCAGAAGAGCCATGGAGAAAAATGTGAGACATTATTGCAGAATCCAACACACTCATAAAACTTAGAAAATTTCTGTCTGGCCCAGGAGACACTAACTACCTATGTGTCTTCAGGAGCCTAGGGGAAGACATCAGACAGGCTCTCTCACACTCAGTACCCTCATCCACAGTTCAGGTTGCACCTGGATGAAAGAGAGTCTGCCAGCATTTCTTTAGCAGGCTTCTGGCTGTCAAAACAAACTAAAGCCTCATGGGGATGCTCACACTTGCCTGCTGAGGAGAAAACACTGTGTTAAGTGTTTTACACACATTATCCTATTATATCCTTACAAAGCCTTTTGAGTAGAGTCTCCATTAAACAAATGAGATTGTTAATACCGTATGTCTTTTAAATGGAAAGGCTGGGATTTGAGCCGGTTGCTTGGTACCAAAGCCTGCAATGCAATATACCACTTCCCAGAACTGGTCTGTTGTTAACATGAGCCTTCGGACTCTCCTCATTCCTTCCCATTCCTTTGACATTTGAGATTAACTGGTGAATGAATTAAGGTATTGCAAGAGATGTAAAGAAAGTCTTTCTAGCCCACTGTTTTGTGAATGATGGTGTTGTTACATGATAATATTGGCAGTTAATTAAAATATTATTAACGCTGGAGTGCAGGCTTCACAAAGGTAGGATGTCTATCTGTGTAGTTCACTGTTGTATCTCAAGTTCCTAGAAGAGTGTTTGACAAAAAGAAGGAACCCAAGAAGTAACTATGGATGAATGAATTTTCCAGGTTGAGATGACTTCCAATGCCAACTTCAGACTGCTCACCATTATTTTTGTTTTGTTGCAGAAAAGAAAGGTTACACTTTGGAGAAATAAATGAACCTTTTAGAATTCACTGAGAAAAAAAAAATAATAGAAGTTCCTACAAGCCACAACTAAATAGATATAAAGTCTCCAGCTGCTCTTTCAGAGTGGTTCACCACTGGTTATAAACTATAGGCATTTCTGCTTCCAATCCACTAAAAGCATTCATTTTTCTTCAGAATAAGTTTTAGTCCATTAATCACACCCCTACCAGCAATGGTTGGTGCACACATGGTAGGAAAAAAAGGTTGCCTTGGTCGAAACACAACCAGAATGTTAACTCTGCCCAAAGAACAACTTCTTCTCAGAGAGGTTGTTTGCTTGCTTGATTGTTCCTAATTAATTTCTCTCCAGTAAGGATGAAATTCAAAGAGATATCTGACTTGCATGGGATTCCAGTAGCTTTGCTTGTGTATGTGCATTTAAAATCAAGAGAGAGGAGGACATTTTTTTTTAAATGATAGAAAGGCATAAAGGGAGAGGAAAGATATTTACACAAGAAAAACAGAGCAATGGGGCACCTGGGTGGCTCAGTCGGTTGGGCATCAGACTTCCGCTCAGCTCAGGTCATGATCTCACAGTCAGTGAGTTTGGGCCCCGCATCGGGCTCTGTGCTGACAGTTCAGAGCCTAGAGCCTGCTTTGGATTCTGTGTCTCCCTCTCTCTCTGCACCTCCTCTGCTCATGCTCTGTCTCTCTCTGTCTCAAAAATAAATAAAAACATTAAAAAAAAAGAAAAACAGAGAACAGGATACAGAAGACAGGAAGCATTAGTGTTGACAAGAAAGAGAATTCCATTACACTTCAAAGAAAATGAACCTGAAAGTTGACTATTAGGATATGAGGAAAAATATTATATTCATTGAGAAAAACAATGTTGTACACAAATGAGTTTGGCCATATATTTGACTATCCACATCTGAATTGCACAGCCATCTACCACCACCAGGTCACAACTGACACCCCCAAAGATATGATATCTAGGAGGAAATAAACAAAAGCAAATATCAAAAATTTAATTGTGTTAACTACCTGATTTATATTTTTTCACAAAGATCCCTATTTATTTGTATGAAAAAGAGACTGTTCACTACTGCATGGTGTTATTGTAGCAAAGAAAAGATTGCAGACTTTTCTTCTTACTATAGCATCCAGGCTTTGCAATAAAATAGGTAGTTTGATCATTTATATAATCATTATTTTTAAGGGAGCAATTCAATCCCCAAATTAAAGAGCTGATGTATGTAAACAGATAGGATGCTCCCTTAACACTCTCATTGAGAAGTTACTTTTTAATTGCTTTGCTTATAATTTCAACTTCAAAGCCAGTAATAGCTTTCGAATTAATAGCTCATAGCCCATTTGATACACTGATATTTAATTAATGAGTTCATAACTCAAGCGGCACATTGCCTTTCTGACAGATCCTTCAGGTTGTTAGATTCCATATTGCTGACTGTGGTCCGCTATCCATTCTTAGAGAGGTCATTTTACCTGTGTAGTCCTTTCCACCCGATGGTGAAAAAGAATGGGCTCACTCAGAAGGAAAGGTGCCCCTTTCCTCCTCTGTGAAATAGCTAAGCTTTGTTAAGTTTTGGGGGATGGGTGGAATTTTGTATTGTTTTTTCTTTCAACTTTAGGATATTCTACACTGATGTTTTCCCCAATACCACTAACAAAATAATTGTACCTTATAGGGTTTGGAAATGGGGAAGTAGAAGAATGAGTCCACACCCCTGCTTCTTTTTTTAAGAAATCTTCCCAAACCAACACATAGCCCACCATGTTTTTCCTCCCCAGGACTCTTCTAGTCACTTTGCAGGAGTTGACAAGCAGTGACATTGGAGTTAAAAATGGTTTTACATTTTTCAAGAATTATAACCAAAAGAAGAGACAGAGAAAAAGACAGAAAATTATGAAAATTATGCAAGCCTTTTACAGAAAATGTTTGCTGACCCCTGAAGGGTAATTTACACTTACCATCAGCTTCTAGAATTGAAATCCTTTTTCATTGGGCATGGCTTGCCAATTTTTCTCTCCAATTCACAAAACACATTTTCTCTGGGTGTTGATGACACAATGAGGCCCCTCCACAAAGGACACCCCTACTACTAGCAGGCTAGTCCTGCTGAGGAAGCAGACAGCCACTCGCTGGTCTACCTGGCATTCATCATCTCTCTGTTTAGGTGAATTAGCACCATCTAGTATTGTGGCCTCTCACAGGGTTTCCAAGTAAAATAAAAGTCTCTAGTATTGGATCTCGCTCTACAGAATTCCTCCCGAATGTCTTCAGTTATGACTACTGGCATTGGGACCACCATTTGAAATCAGCATTGTTGACTTTAAAATTTTGACTTTTCAGAAGTCTCTATTAATGAGCAGTGACTCTGGGAACATTTGCATTTACACTTGTAGATGGCCCAGGTCACCCACTAGGGGTTGGTTGGTTGCCAGCTGAAAGCCAGGGCCAGAGAGAGTATGACACAGGACAAGTGCTGAGAGAGGGACAAAGGAGCACAGCCTGTTTCCCTTGCTGAGAATTAATTTATCCAGCACCTTTCCGGGAGCAAGTCTTCACAGGAGAAAGGAAAGAAGAAAAACGAAGGAATAAAGCAAAAGAAGCAAACACAGGTATATCTACTTGAAGTTTAACCGAGGGCTGGCCCAGCCAGAACATTATAGATTGCCATGAAGTTAAAAGTAATTAATGATAATTGAAATAGCTGTGAGTTATTAGTAGTATTTGGATTATTAAGATAAAGATAATTATAATAAAATTAGGTACTACAAATAGTGATTGCATTAATGATTTTAACTTTAATGATCGTGTTAAAAGTGTGCTAGAAATAGATTTTCTATAAATGGACTAATAATAATAATGATAATAATGATAGCTACCACTTATGGAGTGCTTACCATGCATCAGGAACTAGGCTATGTTCTGCATATGCATTATCTTAACTGATTAAAGATGTGTTGATGATGTGGATTAATGAGAAGAGGGACCCTCTATGAGTTTTGTGGGAGTGTATGTCTAGAAAGTTAGAGGAGAGAATTAGCTGAAAAAAAAATTCATTAACATTCTACATATGAGGACTTTCCATTGTAACAATAGTGCTTCTGAGGTGCATCTTCTTAAGAACAGTGAAGAGAGAATATCTGAGATCAACTCTGAGCACTCTCCATGGACTGCTCTGTAGGAGGCTCATTTCCACATGCATGAAGAGGAGACCTGTGCAACACAAGCAACCTGGACAGGAGCTCTTACTCAGAACTTCCCACCAAAACTACAGCAAAAGGCGTCTCAGCATTGTCCTGAGTCTGGCATATTTACATCTGAAAATGTTGAGCGTGTGTGCAAATACAGTTCAGGTACATGCAATTATATATAAAAGTTTATGATAAATAACCATGATACAAAACTGGAATATCCTTTATATAATGATTATTTTTGAACTTGCCTCTAAAGATATTACATCAAAAAAAGAGATGAACAAACAATAATAAAAGGTATTATTTTGTGTATGTTTAGAATGTATAAAGTACCCAACAAGCATTTGGTGAATGCTATAGCATTTGAGTGAGTTGGTAATATGATCTCCACTTCTAAGGAACTCAAGCTTAAAAAAAGTTTCTGAATCCACCCCCATGTCACACAGACAATATGTAGTATAGCCAAGATTTAGGGGCTTATTTGTAGGATCTTTTAGCCTATCAATTGTTCAGTCTGGTGGTTTGATATAGTGTGTGTGTGAGTGTGTGTGTGTGTGTGTGTGTGTGTACAAGTGTGTGTGCCTTTGCATTAGGAGCCCAGGAGGATAGGGGCAACCCCTCTCACAGCACTAAGAAGCGTTATGCATTTAATTAGCACATGCTTAGATGATGTTGATAACTTGTAGTATTTTCCTCTTTCCTGCTCTGAGATATCTATCACCATGGATCAGCATCCTTCATCTTTGTACTACTGGAAACTAGCCATAAGGTGTTCTAGGAAAGGAAAATCATTCATCTGATATCATTTTCTCTCTCTACTTTTGTTTTCTCTTTTTGTATGTGAACACAGCTAGCTGCTCTAGAATTTTGAAGACTCCAAAGCCCTCCTGTCTATTGAATTAAAATCCTTCCCCTCCATTTAGTCTGTGAACTAGCGTCTTTTTCTAATCGAAAGCCTTATAAAAAGCTAATGGATAAAGAAGTGTTTATGTAACTGTAGAACCACTACTTATTTTTTTAAGCCACTCAGGTTTTGTTCAACACACCAGGGTTGGGAATTGGTAAAAACTCTTAAAGTCATTATATACATTAATGCAAAGCCTAACCTTTAAAACAAAGAGGAGTTTTTTTCTTGAACCCTCTGGAGGTAATTTTCAAAATGCCCTTGTCCCTCTACATAGATGCATTTTGTAAGCATGAGATTCCTTCATTGACACAAAATCAGGTCAGGATGGCTCATTGTGTGGACACATTGGTTTGAACACAGTCACACTGGAGCCCAAATGAGGTTCCAAGCAAAAATCACCGGAAACTTCCAATACTTTTTGTGATCTTTTGCAATGTGTAGTACCTTTTCTTTTTCTTTCTTTCTCTCTGTTTTTTTTTTTTTTTTGGTTTATGGGATGGTAGCTTGCAGTTGGCAAAGCAAATCAGAGGAACACCCAAAGTTAAATGTGTGAATAAAATACAAGAAAAACATAGTAATGACTAATAAGATGTAAATGCCAAGAAATTTTCTTGTCTTTTAAATTAGACATCTGTGCCCTATTTTTACATGCTCATCACCATAAGCGCTTTAGCATGTTTTCCCCAATCTGTCAGCACAGACATATTCAGAAGGCCTTGGAGCTTTAACACCTTCGCTGCTACAGAAATGCCCTGGCAGCCACTCTCACGGAACATCTGCGGAAAGCAAGAGATGTGTGATGCGGGATCCGCCCTGGAGCGCTTTGTTAAGAGAAGCTGGCACAGAGCCTCTTCTCTAATGAAAGAAAGAACTGTGTTTCTGGGCCGCGTCTGCAGGAACATGGGCTTCAGGGACACCACATCTCCCCGACAGGCCTCCTTGTCATATGGATTCACCAGTTCAGAACTGGGCCTTGTGTCTGCGCAGGAGGAGGCGAACAGATGAAGGGCCGTCTCAAAACTGAGCCACCTCAAGCCCACACATGTTCACTCAGCTTGCGCAAGAGAGACACTTGTTCTAGAGTGCTCACACCTGACTAGAAGAGATGACTGCATTTGGCTTGGTAGCACCGGGAAGATGAGAGCCGGGGACCGAGGTGCTGCGTTACCCACCAGGGAGAGGGCCTAATTTGAAAGCAGAGTGTCTTTAGAAGGCCTCCAGATCTCTCTGACACTTCCAAAGATATCAATCAGTTCACCTGCCCGATACCTCAGAACCTAACTCTCTCTACTAAACCTTGGAAAAATTTGTCTGTGAATAGTGTGAAATGGGCTTAAAAATCAAATCCCTTGGTGTGGGAAAAGAAATGGCACACACACAATGAATTAGAAATGTCTGGTGGATTGTTCTAGAGAGCAAGATAAAGGCATCAACTGGCTGAAAGGTTGTATGAAGAGTGAGGAGGAGAACAGATGCAGAAACCTCAAAAAAAAAAAAAAAAAAAACAAAGTTGGGAGCCTGGGTGGCTCAGTTAGTTGAGCATCTGACTTCAGCTCAGAGCATGATCTCACAGTTTGTGGGTTTGAGCCCCACAGCCAGCTCTGAACTGACAGATTGGAGCCTAGAGCCTGCTTAAGATTCTCTCTCTCTCTCTCTCTCTCTCTCTTCCCTCCTTGCCCTTTCTCTCTCTCTCTCTCAAAATACATACACATTTTAAAAATTCTTAAAAAACTGAATAAACATTAAAAGAAAAAAGACAAAGTCAAGGACACCAAAACCTATTTGTTGCTACATTATTAAAACTCAAGGCCAAATGCACATTCTCCTTTAAAATGTACCTGTTCCTTTGTTGAGCATTTCACATTTTATTCACTGACATTTTAATTTACCTGACGGTCCTATTAAGTTCTTTCCATTTTGTAGATGAAGAAACTAAGGTTCAGAAAACATAGGTGATTGGCACAAAGATAGCTAAGACAGATGTGTGGATTAGTGTAAAGAAAATGGAATTTGGAATCAGACAGGCCTGAGGTGTGAATCCCAGGTTCAGAAATGATTAGCATTTAATCTCGAACAAGGTGCTTCAGCTCTCTGTGCTTCCATTTCTGAATCTGTGCTCTAGGGTTGAGAATATCCTCTTGTGACACTAAAAGGTTAAATTACTTTCCCAAGTTTACACAACTGGCGAGGAGTCCGCACATAAAACACAAACTGCAATTCTCATCCCATGGCAAGTGGTGAATAAATGCTTGCTACTGTTAGAAGTGACAGAGCCCAGATTTAAATCTCAGGTTTATGTGTTTTATGTTCTGTCACCTGTTATACCATCATACTCACAAAGGATGATTGCACAGGAACAAGGAACATTTTGCCATTTATGCTTTTTTTTTTCTTGGCACAGTTGTGGCCAATGACAATGTCAAGATATGTCCAGGGAAAATTATTTGTATTGATCATCACCCTCTGTTTAGGAGATAAAAGCAATTTCTGGAAACGAATCTCAGCATAATTTAGAATAAGGAAGCATTTCCATAAGCACAAGGCTTGGTCTGGTGATTGTGCTTTCTGGAGCACCTCCTTCCCTCACCCTCTCATGAAGCTTTCCCTCAGCCCAGCCCATTGATTTCAGCTTCTTCTGGGTTCTTATAGCACTTAATGTCTTTGATACAAATGTTCATTCTTTTATTCTTTCAAAAATATTTATTGAGGTTCTGTTTTGTGTCAGGCATCATTTGGAGTGATGAAGATAGAGCAGTGAACAAAATAGACAAGACTTCTCCTTTTATGGACCCTGCATTCTGGTTTGTGGGTGGAGGCCAACAAACACGTGACTAGTAAGCAGATAGTGTATTAGTTTCCTATGGCTTGTGTAACAAATGACCACACTCTAGATAGCTTGCCACAACAGAAATGTATTCTATCACACTTCTGAACACCAGAAATCTGGAATCAATATCACTGGGATGAAATCAAGGTATTAGCAGGCCACACTCCCTACAGATTCTCTAAGGGAAATTATATTCTTTGCCTTTTCCAGCTGCTGATGACTGCTGACACTTTTTGGCTTGTGGCCCCTCAGTCTCTGCCTTCTCCTGTGTGCATGTTTGTGTGTGTGTTTGTGTGTGTATGTGTGTGCGTGTGTATGCATTTCCCCAGAGGGAGAGAAGGGCCAAGAAAACCTCTTAAGAAACTTAACTAAGGAAGTCTTTTCTCACTACTCTTTGCTTGACAACCTCTTGCTTCTTTTCTGAGAAAAAACTCAAAATACTTCGTCTCTGATCTTCTATCCATTCTCATTTCCACACTAACCCTGAACCAATATCTCTCTTTCCTTCTTTATCCCACTATTTAGTTCTCTGTCACCAGAAGCCCAAAGTCAGTCCCCTGAGATTGAGACTTTAGTCTTATCCTTATTTTCTTGCTCTCTGGAATATCCTAGAATATGCATATATAGCCTCCTCTTTGAAACATTTTCTTTTTCAGATTTTGGTAGTGCTACGTCCTGGTTTACTTCTTCCTACTACACTGCCAACAACTTCAAATTTCATGTGCTTAACTCTCTGACATGCTAGGCTTCTAAATATCGTGCTAGGCCTGCTAGCTTTTGAAAAGTCTCTTCTTGTCAAACTATCCTGACTATTGAGTAACTATGTCCCATTCTACAAATGCATCTATACCCCATAAGCTGAAACAGCTGTGGAAGACCACTAGCTGTCCTTCCACAAATCTCTTTGCTCCAGTCTCCCCAGTGGTAGGGTTTTAGCTGGGCTGGATTTCTCAGACTCCCCTAGAGTTAGGGGGATACAAATAAGCAAGTTGCATGAATGAAATGTGAAAGAGGGAATCAGTGGAACATTCATTTCATTTTTTAAGGCGATTTCTTCTTCACATTTTCCCCCTTTCTACTGGTTTGGGAATGGCTCCAACTAGAGAGGCCAGCATAGACCCAGAAAGCGGAGCCATATGTTGAAGTTTGAGAGAGTATCCTCTGTAGATCTTTTCCAAGATGTCTTTTAAAATTTTTGAGTCTTCCTTCCTCCCAGTACTTTTACTTTCAACTCTGCACTGGAAAGATGATTCAGAGAACTGACCTTATTCACTGGACTTGTTTTGGCTGCAAACATTTGTAGAAAGAAAAATGTGTTTGGGAATTTTGGCACAACCTATGCCCAAGATGTTAGTAGCCAATGATGACATTTAAGTCCCAGCTTGAAATAAACATTGAAGCAAAATGTCTACTCCTAAAGGAATGTTCTTTTGCAAGATAATACTGATGGTGTAATCAAGATAGACTTTACCTAAAATTATATATATATATATATATATATATATATATATATATATATATATATATATTGGTCTTTCCCTTTTCCTGTCCTGCCTCACCTGTTCACTGCAAATTTCTCTGGAAATATTTCCTTAATAAAGCACTTACATCCATATTCAATCTGAGGGTGTGCTTCTGTGCAACCTGATTTAAAACATTGCCTGTATCCTTACTCAGTATCTTAGCTCCTCTCCTACTCAATCATACAACAAATAGCAAGTCAAAGAGGAATTCCTCTATATAAAAATGAATACACACACAGATCATCATCATGGAAATGGTAAGAACTACAGGGAACTTAGGACACCCAAACCTTAAGACACCTAAGATATAGACTTTCAGTGTTAGATACAAGAAAAATAAACCTGAACCTTAGTGAAATCAAGAATAATATCCTACCACCAATTGGTATGAATAGAAGTTTTTAAAAAAATTAGGAGACACTAACAAAATCCCATGCGCGTATGGGTTTGCAGTCAGAATTTGTGCTATGCAGGTAGACTTAAAATTTAAGAAAGAGAATTTAGCTTAAAGAAATCCTGAGCTAGTAGTATTCTTAGTTGCCTGAAATAAGAAAACACAAATACCCTCTGGAGAAAAGGACTATTAAGATAAGCCTGAAAGAATTCCCACAGAAAAACTTCTAAGGAATATGAATTAACTGTCAAAATTAACCTGATAATTAAAGAAAAAAAATTATCATGAGGGGGAACCAACAAAAATACAGATCACAAAGAAACTCCTAATTTTTTAGGTATTTTAAAAGCCAGATATTGAATATAAAACAAGTGTTGTATGTATTTTAAGAAATTAAAAAAAAAGTGAAAGGCATTAATGAAAAGGAAGCTATAAAACTTTCTGCCATGATCTGATTGTGTCCCCAAGATTCACAGGTTAAAACCTTAACACCCAACATGATGGTATTAGAGGGTGGGACCTTTGGAAGATGATTAGATTATGAGAATGGAGCCGATTCAATGAGATTAGAGTATTTATAAAAGAGACTCCACACATTTCCCTACTCTTTCTGCCATGTGAAGATACACCAAGAAGTCTGCAAGCTGGAAGAGGGCCACTGCCCATCCTTGCTGGCATTGTGGTTTTGGACTTCCAATGTCTAAAACTGTGAAAAATAAGCTACCCCATCTATGGTATTTTTTCATAGCAGCCTGAATGGACTAAGACAGTAACTAAGGTGAAAATAATCAATCAGACATTCTAGAAATAAAATATGAAATATTCAGAAAGGACAGAAGAAACAATTATGACCTGAAAGACAGAGCTATAAAAACTATCCAAAATACAACACACAGAAACAAAGACATGGAGAATGTGAGAGAAAAAGGGAAACTGAAGCTGGAATATAGAGATCTAACATTTGTTTAACTGGAGTTCTGGAAGAGAGGATAAATAATAGCTGAAATATTTTCCATTAATCATAAATCCTCAGATTAAGTAAGCCCTATGAAATTTAGGCAGGTTAAGAAAAGTCATTACACCTGTACTTAAAAATAATACAACTGTGGGGCGCCTGGGTGGCGCAGTCGGTTAAGCGTCCGACTTCAGCCAGGTCACGATCTCGCGGTCGGTGAGTTCGAGCCCCGCGTCAGGCTCTGGGCTGATGGCTCAGAGCCTGGAGCCTGTTTCCAATTCTGTGTCTCTCTCTCTCTCTCGGCCCCTCCCCCGTTCATGCTCTGTCTCTCTCTGTCCCAAAAATAAATAAAAAACGTTGAAAAAAAATTAAAAAAAAATAATACAACTGAAGTACACTGAAGGCAAAAAAAAAAAAAAAAAAAAAAAGAAGAAGAAAAGAAACAGGGTGCCTGAATACAGTGGAATGTCATCAGTACGTTGAGAGAAGATAACTGTTAATCTTGAATTTCATACCCAGCAAAATTATTTTTAAGTAACTATTAAACTTGAGTTCTGTACCCAGAAAATGTAGATAATCAAGAGCAAGGGAAATTTAAAACATTTTTTCTCATCATAAACAGTATATTCACCTGCACATACACAGTCATAGCATTCACTAAAGGAAATTTTCATGAAGGTAACATGAAAGAACTAATGGAAAGAGAAAAAATAAGCAAAGAAAATGGTGAATGTAAAACTATGTAAAACAACTATTTCCTATGAAAAAAGTAATTCTGTCTTATGGGGTTAAAATAAGGTTGAAAAAATAAAAACAATGGCATAGAAGTTGAAAAGTGAGTGATTGGTAATGTAAATATCTTTGCAGAGTTTGAGAGTACATTAAAAAGAAGGTTGTTTTTCTTATTTTAATAAGAAAAAGTTGACATCCCTTGGGTACCAATCAAAGAAAATAGAACATGTAAATTTCAAATTGGTACAGAGGAAAACAAAATGAGAAATACAATAAAAATGTAGGCCAAAAATAGAGGAAAATAAATAGAAAAGTTTATATAAATAAAAGTATTGAAATGGTTTTAAAATGAATATAAATTTATTAGAAATAAATATAATAAAATAATAAAAAATAAAAAATAAAAAAATAATAAATAAAAAAAATAATATAAACTGATCAAATACTCCAGCTGAAAGATAAAGATTAAGTTGGATATAAACAAAAACAAATATAACTGTATCCCATTTACAAGTGATGCATCTAAAATATATTAAGGCAAATAACATACATGAAAGGTCACTATACACTAATGAAATATTCAATTTACCAAGAATGTACAGTAATACCCCACTTATGCAATCTAACACTGACTAAATATATAAACCATCATACTGGGAGAGTTAGATACCATTCTTTCAGTAATTCATAAATTACATAGGCAAAATAGGTGAATAATTTTATGGTAGAATTGAATTGCAAAATTAGCTACATTGATCCAATTAATATTCATGGAATGTTGCACCCAAGAAATGATTAATACATATTATTATCAAGTACTCAGAGAACATTTATGAAAATTAATTACATATTGGAACATGAAACAAATTTAAAGACACATTTAAAAAACTGGTTTATACAGACCATATTCTGTGATCCTAATGAATGTTAGAACTGAACAATAAAAATGTCACTAGAAACATTCTTATTTTTTACAAATTAAAAATCTAATGTCTTAACATACATTAGAGAAGAATTCATTATGGGGGCACATGAGTGGCTCAGTTGGTTAAGTATCTGACTCTTGATTTTGGCTCAGGTCATGATCTCACAGTCATGAAATTGAGCCCCCTGTTTGGGTTACTTGCTGACAACATGGACCCTGCTTGGGATTCTCTCTCCCTCTGTTTTGCCCCTCCCCTGCTCATGTGTTTTTTTTTTTTCTCTCTCTCTCAAAATAAATAAGCATTTAAAAAAATAAAATAAAATAATATGCTTAGAACTAAATGATGCTTCTGCCATATATCAAAATTGTTGAAATAGTTATAGTGGAACTTGGATGGAAATTTGCAGATATAAATATTAAAAGAAAAAAATCTGAAAGAATGGCCTAAGTATCCAAAATGAGATTTTTTCTTGCCTTGGGAGTGGAGGGATAAAAGTGGGAGAAAGAGTCAACAGCAAAATAAAACAAAAAGAAAAATCATAGAGACAAGAGCAGAAGAGCATGATAAACTTGTAGCAAGATTTATCAAGAATAAAAGCAAATGCTCAAAAAATTGATATTCGGATATTAAGGAGACATAACCACAGTTAGTTCAGAGATTAAAAAATTAGTGAATGGTCATGATGAAGAGCTTTACACTAATACTTTGAAAACTTGTGAAATGGACAAGTGTCTAAGAAAACATAACTTATCAAATCTATCTCAATAAGAAATAGAAAATGGAACGGTTCTACAACCATGAAAAAAATGATCAGTGGATAAAATTCTTTTCATAGAAAAGCATCTTACAGAATGCTCTGTGGCATATTGTATCAAACATTGAAAGAATGAGTAAATCAAATGTTACAAAATTAATACAGAAGGAGTAGTAGTGCTCTGGAATGCATTTTATGAAGTTCACATAATCCTGATTCCAAAACCTAAGAAAGATGACAGGCCTAGAAATATATTAGCTAAATTCACATGTGAACATAGATGCAAACACTTTAATTAAAATATTGATAAACTATCTGTAATGAATAAAAGAACATAATAGATTATGACTGGTTAGGATTTTCTCAGAAATATGATGTTGGAACTCTAGATTTAGATTTGCCATTTAGATTTAATATCTGGATTAGTATTTAGATTAGGAAATATATTGATATAATCCACCCTATTAAAGTATAAAAGCCATACATTAAGTCAATAATTTCATGAACAGCATTAGAAAAAATTTAATATCTATTCATTATGGGAAAAATATTATCAAAACAAAAATAAAAGGAATAAAACAATCTTCCTTAACATAATAAAGGATATAATTAAATCCCTAAACAAATATTCTTAATGGAGAAATATTGAAAGCAATTTCTTCAAGATCAGGACAAAGAAGAGAGTACACATTATCCCCACTTCTAGTTCATGTTATATTGGTAATTCTAGCCATGCCTATAAAGCATAATAAAATTTTTAATGAAAGAATGAATTAATTAACTGATAAGGCTTGAAGTGAAAGAATCAAAATTATATATTTGCAGATGATTTGATTGTCTATGAAAAATCTAATATAGAAATAGAATTATTAAAACTATTTACTATGGTTGCTATATATAGTCAATGTAAAAAATCAGTTGGCATTTTATAGAACACAAATAAATATGTAAGATGAATTAAGTGCTGTATTTTGATAAATCACTAATAAAAATATTTTGAAATAACTGTAATCAAAGAGTTTCAAGACACCTATGAAAAATATAAATTTGCATCAAATTATGTTAAAGAAAAGCTAATTAAATAGTGAGATCATGTTTATAGATAAAATTACTCAATATCCATAAGATGTCAATTCTTCCCCTATAAGTGATCTATAATCCAGCACAATTACAATTAAAATTCCATGTCATTATTTTGTTGATTTTGATAAGCTGAATCTTAAATTTATGGAAGAATGGAAGATACAAATTAGTAGAATCTTCCAAATAAGGAAAAGAAGGGGTATTTTATATATTTTGAATTATTGGCAGCTGTTACTATTTTTAAGAGACCTATATCCTGTATTGCTTATTCACAAAAATTCAGAAGAACATGGTTCTGGAAGGAGGGCACCAAGTACAAGCCTTTTGTCTAGACTACTCAGCAGGTTTTGTGGGAAGGTAACTTTGCCTTTTATAGAGGAGCAGACACCAAATACTGCCATTATGTTGTCTACTTCTGAGTTAATTGTGTACTTGTTAGAAGACCATAGTCAGTAACAGGCCAGAAAATTGTGCTCTAGAAGAATAACAATGAAAAAAATCTAGAATAAAAAAAAAAAAAAGGTTCTCAGGCCTTTAGAGTCAGGGTGAATTATGCTACCAACATTCTTGGTTTTCCAGCTTCCAAAGGGCAGACTGTGAGATTTCTTGGCCTCCATAACCATGTGAGTCATGTCCTATAATAAATTTCCTTTAATATATTTATCTATATATCCTATTAGTTTTATTTTTCTGGAGAAATCTAACACATCCAAAAGATAGTATATATTGGTATATGTTCTGTGGGCACGTGAAAACAATTTGTATTCCACTATTGTCAGGTAGAGTGTTGTATAAATATTGATTAGATCCTTTTGGTTGATGGCATGTTGAGTTCTTCTATATTGTTGCTGATTTTCTGTCTCATTGTTTTATTAATGTTGACAGAGGTATGTTCAAATCTCCAACTCTAATTGTAGATTTGTCTATTTCTCCTTTTAGTACTATCAGGTTTTGTTTCACATATTTTGCAGCTTTTTTGTTTTGTACATTCACATTTAGGATTGCTATGGTTTTTTTTTGTGGTTGATTTTTTTTTTACATTTTTATCATTGTATAATTTCTCCCTCTATCCATGATAATTTACTTTGCTCTAAATTCTACTTTATCTGATAATAATATAGCCACTCCTGCTTTCCCTTGATTAATGTTTGCATGACACATCATTTACCATCTTTTTACTTTCAACCTGCCAATGTGGTTGTTATAGTTGAAGTAAGTTTCTTTGTAGGTAGTATATTGGGTTGCATTATATTTTTTTGTAATTCACTTTGCTAATCTCTGTCTTTAATTGGTATGTTTAGGCAATTTATATTTAATGTAATTATTAATCCTTAAGGACTTAAGTTTGCTGTTTTAATTTTATTTCCGTTTTCCTCTCTGTTTTTGTTCTTTTTTTTCTGTCTTCCAATGGGTTATTTGAACTTTTTTTCTAAATTCCATTTTGATTTCCTCACTGTTTTTTACTGTATCTCTTTCTATAGCCTATATAGTGGTTACTCTGGGTATTACATTAAATATACATAACTTACACAGTCTAAATTTTTGTTGGCTCCCTCTGGTGTTTCCAAATTATTGGTTTCTCTGGTTCCATGTCTGGGCTATATTAGTGAAAGGAAAAGCCAGGAAATTTACTACTTCTTTGAATCTTGAGGTGTCTAAGCAGTCTGCTTTCTTTACTCCACCTTTTCAGGTTTTGTTATGTTTGTTTTATATATGATGTTCATAGTGTGTGCCTTTTGACCACCCTCACCCATTTTGCCCCTTCCATTTTTAAGGCAGCAAATATAGCACTCTGACCTCTGCTTCTAGTTTTGCATTTTTTCCTCAGACTCTTACTCCCCTGCCTCCCTCTTTCACTTACAGGAATTATTTTCATTACATTGGCCTCTCCCAGATAATCCAGAATAATCTTCCCATCTCAAGATGAGCAGTTAATCACAGCTCTAAAATAGTATTTGCTATGAGAAGGTAACATATTCACAAGTACTGGAAATTAAGATATGGACCTCTTTAGAAGGTTATTTTTCAGCATATCACTAAAAGCTTTATTTGGAAGAGCTTTCTCCTCTCACTTTTAAGCCATAAATATATTTAATATAGTTTTGAATCAAGTAAATTTGGGATTTTTCTTGGCTAAACAACTAAAATTTTTGTTGTTGTTGTTTAATAAAAAAACAGATGTAGCAAAATCCTTTCTATGCTAATGCCAATGGCTTAGTGTCTTCTTATGATGGGTCCTTTAAAAGGGAATATTAAATGCATAATTTCCTGGAGATATCAGGGTTTTTTTTGTTTGTTTGTTTTTGTTTTTACTTGTAAGATTTATTTTTGTAAAAAATCCATTAAAATTTCTTTCTTCTTTTGTCAAACATCATGGAGATGACTATATGTACTGGTTATGTAGTAGTATATTACACGTATCTAGAACACAACCCACTTTCTTGACATGTGTCCAACATGTTATGAAGTCTTTTGCTCTGACAAATGCTCCAAATGACTAGTTTGCCACCTTACCTGAAAAAAATCTCATTTATTACAAATGGGCATAACGAGTTACAGAATTCTACATTGATCTCAAGAAATCAGAGATCTTGACATATACTTACCACGAAGGTGACAAAAACATATTTGTTAATTTGTCCATTTGTCATTTATTAACAGTCATCAGGTATTCACCATATTCCATGATGAAAAGTAGGTATGTAGTGTGCACAGGTTTGGAAAAATATGGGTCTTGCCCCTCAGGATCAGAGTTTAGTAGAAACAGAGTGGGAAGACAAGGAATAGACCCAGCCTATTTGGAAAAGAGGATGAGAGGAGACTCAGAAAGGCTTCCACGAGTTGGTCTTATTCTTAACGAAAGAATAGAAGTGAGATACTGGCTAGGAGAATAGTTATAAAGGGAGAAGTTGGCCAAGTGGTTATTTAGCGAACAGAAGAGGAAAATCATTCCAAAGACAGATGGCATAGGAAAAGGCAAGAAATTTCAGAAGTAAGTTCTGAAGAGCTCTAAGAGATTTAATAATTTGGAGTGGGGATGTGAGGCAAGGAGTGGCAGGAGATGAGCCTGCAGAAGTATTTAGGGCTGGATCAGGGAAAATAATATCTTAATTACTATATTCCCTATAGAAAACACAGAATCATTAAAGCTTTTTTGAGCTTTCCAAACAGCGCATTACTCTTCCTTGAAACAATTAGACCTGAGGTTAGTGATCCAAAGGGCTCAGTTTACCCAACATAGTTTATGTTTATAACCACTGTCCCAGCATAATCATTATTAGTGCCCACTTTCCTTCTCAAAAGTGTCCTGGTTTGACTTACAAATTATATAATAACATTTAGACAATTGCATTATTTACTAAAGAAACACAAAAGCATTACACAATTAATGGTGTGTCTCATTTTATTCCTTTTTATAATCCCTGCCATCTGAGACTGAAACTCTGAAAACAAAGTTGGATCGATCTTTAGTGAAGGAAGTTGGACAACTCACTATACCTCCCTACCCACAGATTCTTCATTTGGGGAGTAGCTATAATAATACTCATCTTATGGTATTATTTTAAGAATTAAAAGAATAAGCATACATAAAACATTTATAGCAGTGTTTGGCATAAAATAAGCACTATATACCATGTTATATTATTGCTAAGTGGTTTGCTTATCCTAAATTTTCAACTCTTGATTTTAGATGTGTAATACCTAGATAGTCCATGAGGTGTCAGCTCCTGCAGAAGGTCACAACTTTCCCTGCTAAAACTGGTAACAACATTGCCATCAAATACCATTACACTTGACCCATATCCTCCAGTGTCATTTCTCCCACTAATATGTGGGCTCCCCAAAGGCAGGGAAAAATCTACTTTTTACTCAAACTTACATCCTTAGAGCCCTACACAACAGTGCCTGGAAAACAGCAGATGCTAAATGGATGTTTTTGAAAGAAGTAAAGAATGAGTTGATTCTATTCTTTTTTGTGATAGAAGGAGTTTCTTAGAAGATTATCTGTAACCTGGGTTCTCTGTGTTTTTTTTCTGATGTGCTAAACTATCTGAACGATACCTCATATCACTTTTAGGAAATTGCCTTAGGCCAGTGATCTCAATCAGGAACTATTTTGCCACCCACGGGACATTTGGCAATGTCTGGAGACAGTTTTGGTTGTCACATTTGGAGGAGTGTTACTGGCATCTAGTGGGTATAAGTCAGGGATGCTGCTTAGCATCCTACAATGTACAAGGCAGCTTCCAAAGAATTATCTGGCCCCAAATGTCAATATGCGGAGTTTGAGAAACCTTGATAGGTCTATGGATATAGCACATAATTTGCATGACCTTACCACATCTTTTTGATACAGCTCTAATATAAGTTTAATATCATTGTCTCACTTTAAACCCAAATGATATTTCTGCTTGTTTGTTTGTTTGCCTGAGGAATTTATTTCCCAAAGTCTAAGAAACTTGTTTAGCCCAAAATTATGTGTACTGGACAACCTGGAAGTGGGGGAAATTAGCAGTCTTAGAGGAGAGTGTTAAACAATGTGGGATAGAAGTTGGAGGATAAATGACTTAGCATCCAAATATTTCATAAGGAAATTTTTTACCTCCTTCTTAATGGTTGTTCAGATGCTTCCCTGTGGGATTGAGACTCAGTTTCCCCAAGTGGTAACCTGCATACTTCATTGGCTTTTTCTCCTTTCTACTCTTGTACTCCTTGCTCCATCATTCCCACTCCCAGATAAACTGCTTGTACTCAAGTCCCTGTCTTGGCTCTGCTTTTGGATGACCCCAAAGATAGGCAATAGATCTTCCTTTAAAATACAAGTAGCCATTCCCAGAAGTAATAGGGCAGGGATATGAAAATTTAGCTATTCCAAATCTGCTGTTTGATATACTGGAAATATAATGGTGACATGAAAGAGTCAAACTGTACGGGTTACTGTGGGTCAATTTCAGTGATGTCAGTCATTTATCTGACTAAGGAATAAGAAACGAAGGTTCATGTGCCCTGAGTCCAGAGGCACTGCTAGAATAATTACTAATTTAGAATTGGTATCTACCATTCTTGCGTACTCCTTATCTTACTTTCCTTTGACCTGAGTAGAGTGTGAGATATGGGGCAAAGAAAAAGACCCAGCTATTATAATAATCAGGGGAAAGAGGAGATGAGAAAATCGGTATTCATTTACAGTATTTTCTACTGTGCAGATGTCATAGATGCTCTTTGAATCACTGCACAAATTTATAGACTCTGTCATTCAGTGGAGAGCATAAATGAAACCCTATTGAAGGCATTATATTGTGACAAAGGACACAGAGAAATGAGGAAGACATATAAGTCCTCTAGAGCAAGACAGAATCCACATGTGAAGTCTCATAGTATAAATTTATGCATAATTTTCCTAAAGGTTGGTAAGAGTTGCCTTAGCAGGTAGAGTTAGCTGGGGACCTTGCAATATTGTGATCCTGACATCCAAAAGCTTTCAGGGTTCAATGCAATCAGTCATATGAGTGCCTACCTACAATATTATTCTGCCTAGAATTCTTCATGCATTATATATAGGTTAAAAGAGGTTGCCATAAATAGTAGGTTCATAGAAAGGACAGATTGAACGTTTGAACTCTTTGCAAAAGAAAAAACAAGTGAGAGAGACAGAGAGACCATTTTTCACTTTCTTCCTGGACTCCCCATCACCCCTCTAATGCAGGAGACTGCAGAAGCAACATTAGTTCAACATTAAAATCCAATAAGCCTTTTTCTTGATTCTAGTCTGACAGGTCTCCTGCATGGCATAGAAGCCACAAGGCTGAATGAACGGGTTTCTAAACAAATTTGGGTCAGATGTTGCTTTTGCTTGACTTACTTAAGATTGATTGGTAATTAAGTGATTTAAAATTGGTACTTTCCTAGTGGAACAAACTTGGGGCAGGGCTTTTCAGGTTTTTTGAGACCTTCAGAGGATTGGGAGTAAAAAAAATAAAAGTAAAGAGAAATAGATGTTTTTGAAGAGTCTTGGTGTTAAAAGAAGAATGGGATGTGGTTTACCTTTCTGAACATATCTGAAGCATGGGGCAGATACATTTAATGATGGAAAATCACTCCATCATTGGAATTATTGGAGGTAATAAGTGACTTCTCTTCTGAAGAATGAAGAAAAATAAATGTGCATCCACCCTCTCCCTCAATCAAAATCAGTGATTTATGGACCGACCATCCTATGTGGGATTGAATTGACTCTCTGGTGGCCTAGATAATGTTTGGTGAGTGCCTAGATAATGTTTGATAAGTGCAGAGGCTGAAGTAAGGGTAAATGGAGCCTGGGAAGAAGTCTAAGTGGGAGTCCTGGGTGGGCAGGTCATCTCAAGGTGAGACTAAATAGATTGTGGAGAAGATTATTCAGGACTCAATAGAGTATTACTAAGCATTACTAAAAATCGCAGTTAAAGTAACCCCTTTTGCACACCTGTGAAAATGTAGAAATTTGTGCATAACTAGCTTGTATTAAATATAATGGAAATTATAAATGTTACAAAATATGTGTTTACTTGTTTATCTCAACCCTGAACATATGCACTCTGATAATTCTACTGTATCTATTCCAAGATGACAGGTGTTATTTAATTTTATTTCTCTAGAGTCTGATGCAAACTTCTATAGAACTTGGTGTAAGCTTACATCTTCAAAATATGTAGGTCCAATCAGAAGACATTGTTGTCGTTGTTTAGGGGGAGCAAGGGTATAGAGAATTTTATTTGGTTTTATATTTTGAGGTTCCTGGATACATCAAAAGTATTTCTAATGCATACATGAATTTAATGAATGTTTCTGGAAAATAAATAGATGTAAGATGCTGAAACAAGACAACCCATCAATCAGACAGGAATCCTGTCTTTAAAAAGCTTATATATTCTATAGGTAATAAAATGATACTGACTCTGTAAAGTGAAACATTATAGGGTGAAAAAGTACAAATTATTTATTAGTTGGATTAAGTAGATACTTTTAAATGGAAGAAGCATCAAGGAAAGCACTGGGAAATAGACAAAATTTGAGCTGAAATTGGAGGGTTGGTGGGATTTGAATTGGTAGGGATTGGACGTACTGTGTGAAGAGTTGGAAATAAGAGCACATATGCAGGGAAGAGTAGGGATAGGTACACAAAGCATCAGGTGACTAGGTGCAATGTACAGACTGTGGAGGAAAATAAAAGAATAAGGTGGGAGAGATTGTCTATGGTTTAGATGGTCAAGGGCCTTAAGTGGCAGTTTGAGAGCCTGAAGCTTTGTGCAGTAATCAAGGGAGACTTACTGAGGATTGATGAACTGAGTTATGCCCAAGATAGATTAATTTGGTAATGGGATTTAAGATGGATTCAACTAGGGATATTGGAGTTAGGCAGTCTGAACTGCATTGAAAGTGTGTCAGAAGAGAGGTACAATGAGCTGGAAGCACTGGCTCGGGATTGGAGGAGAAAGATGAGAGAGCAGTTGTTTCAGACATGCTGGATTCAAGTACCACAACCAAGTGCTTCAATGAAGATGACCTAATTTTCAGATACTGTGAATACCCATCATTATGCCAAAGATACTATATGTAATGACACTTGTCAAAAAGTGAGTTTCTTAATTTCACTAAGCTCTATGTTATCCTTAAGAATTACTTTCATGCTCTAAACAAGTATTTTTCAACCTGGGCTATACATTTAAATCTACTGAGGTGTTCTTAAAACTGAGAAAGCCTGGAGAACCACCCCATACTTACTTGAGATGGGGCCAGGAATCTGTATCTGCAATGTTCCAGAGCCCATCAAGATGTGTATCCCAGCAGAATTGGACAATAATGCTCACTTTGTAAGTTTCCACTCCCATGTGGAAAGCAGTCCTATATTATGTGCTGCCTGGGTCTGCAGAAAGGGGCAGTAATTAATGCAATCACAGATACTTAAGTTGGGTGATTCATAGAACATTTTTAAATTTTATGAGATCCTTAAAATAGGGTATGGCTATGCATTTTGAGAGGTTTATTTTCCCCTTTCTTTACTAGTTGGTGACTAGCATTATTCTTGAAAATTCATTCTTGAGTGCTTATTTTTGACTTATTATTTAAATCCTCACTATCATTTGATTAGTTGGATTTAGAAAATGCTTCTGAGTGTCTGTCTGAAGCTGGTTTTTTTGGCTTCCAGTGTGTTAATTGAAAAGTGTTTTAAGAAGAGGAGCAGAGAGCACTCTGAAAAAGGCTGTCATACTATGTGAATTGCAACTGTGTCTAAAAAAATTAAATTTGAAATACAACCTAAAGAATCATTTATCTTGAAGTAAAGTTCAACAAAGAATCTATAATCAATCACTTTTATATTTCTGTGATATGTAGCCTATTTAATTTTGAGGGAGAGAGAGAGAGAGAGAGAGAGCGAGAGAGAGAGAGAGAGAGAGAGAGAGAGAGAGAGAGAGAGAGAATCCCAAGCAGTCTTGGCACTATCAGAGGGGAGCTCACTGTGAAGTTCAAACCCATGAGCCACAAAATCATGACCTAAGCCAAAGTGAAACGCTTAACCAAGTCACCCAGGCACCCCTCAAATTCTTTTCCCAGTTTGTTGCTCATCTTTTTCTTTATATGTTTTCAATGAGAATTAAAAAGAGAGCTTTGTGTAGTCATCTGATGTGAGACAGAAGGACAGGTTTCAGAATTGAGATAGCAAAATAGATTTATGTCAGGAGAGAAGCAGGCCCTGAACACTTTGTTTGAACCCTGAACCAAAGTATGCCTAAATGTCATCCTTGAAATATTCAGATTCTAGTAGATTCCATTTATTTATTTATTTATTTATTTATTTATTTATTCATTTATTCATTTATTCATTCATTCATTTATTGAGACTGTTTGCACATGTGAGTGGGAAAGAGGCAGAAGGGGAAGAAGAGAGAGAATCTTAGGCAGGCTCTGTGCTGAGTGAAGAGCCTGATGTGGGGCTGGATCTCATGACCTGAGTCTAGATGAAGAGTCAGAAGCTTAACCCACTCTTCCCCCAACCCAGGTGCCCCTCCATTTTTTTATTACAGCCCATTCAGTTTAGGTTTTCTCTTAATTGCAGCTTATATTGTTATCATGGACAGTGATATCTATTAGCTAGGATTTTACTTACAGTGTTACATGTCACCAAGTTCAAATTACTATACAGTTGTTAAATAAAAACCCAACTAACTTTTATTTGTCTCATTTCAAGATCTGGTGATTTTTCTCTCACAATCCCTCAGGATTCTTCATTATTTTTCCAAGCATGTTTCTTACTTGCCTTGAATGTAGGCAACTCTTGAATGTAGGTCTTTGTGAGCCAGAACAAACTTCTCCCTTAGGGATTCTGAGAGGTAAAAAAAAAAAAAAAAAAAAAAAAAAAAAAAAAAATGCATTTCACATTTCTGCTCTGAAGGACGTTTTCTTCAAGATGAATTGGTAACCTTCAAATATTGGATGACTGACTTTTCCGGCCTAATTTAGAAAAGAATGACTTCAAATCCCATGAAAAAGACATCGCCTACCAAAAGACCCCTCTGGTGGGCCAGTCTCTCCCCTTGGACTCTGGATCTCAATCCTCCTCGCCTTGTCAAGGGCTTTGTTCCTTCATTTGTTTCATCTCTTCTATCCCAGTAGTCTCTGCTGTATTGTTTTCTTATTTCTATAAACAAAGAAACATGCTTTAGAATCTCTCATTAAGAAAAAAACAAAACCTAACGAGCAAAACAAAACAAAGTCCCTTTTCTCCTTATGTCCTTCTGGCTATATTCCCATTTCTTTGCTCTCCTTTTAGAGCAATATTTTTCAAAACAGTTTCCTATGAGCAATGTTTCCAGGTCCTTCCCTGTGAGTCAAGTCCTTATCACTCCACTGAAAGTGTTCTTTTCCATGGCCATTTTTCTGTCCTTGTCCAACCAACCTCTTCAGTTTCTCCTTGATAAAGGATGTTCCTCTCTTGGCTCATATGACACCATGCCCTCTCCCTGGCTTTCATTTGATTATTTTAATTGACTCATTTTTCCTCTTTTATTACTTGCCTAATACAGGAATGCCTCACAGAATAATACAGAGCCCTTAATTATCTCCACTTATACCCCTAAGGTGATCCATTTCTCACCATATGTTGACCAGTATCTGCATGAAATTCTTATCTCCAGCTGAGATTTCTCCATTACACTAGAAGTACAGGTTACAAACTTGTCTATTAAATGTCTACACTTGGATGTTTCAAGACCATTTTAAATTTAACGCAAGCAAAACTTATTTTGAAACTTTTCCAGAAAGCACTTTCTCCCTTATTCTTCCTCATCTGTTTTAAGAGTGCCATTATACTTAAATGGCCAAAATTTGTGGCCAAATCATAAACCTGAAATAACATCCTTGATTCTTCTCTTTACCTCATTCGCAAAATCAAATTTATTGACAATTCATGAGTGTCTCCACAAAATATACCTTGAACTTGCCCTTTCCTCTTTACAATTACTCTTATGATCATATTTTCAGAAACAATCATATCTCAAGACAGTTTCTATAGCTTCCTAATTGGTCTTTCACATTTACTCCACCATGTTTCATTTTCTTCATAACGGCCAGACTGGTATTTTTTTCCAACATAAGTAAAACCGTATCATTTCCCAGTTTGAAAGCTGTCAGTGACCCCCCCCCCCCACTCATTTTAGAAGAAAACTGAAACTCCTTTTCTTGGTCCACTTGGCCCTGCTTGCCTGGTCTCTCTCCTTTTTTTACCTCATGGTAGTCTCTCCCTCTTCTGGTCATGTCCTTTATGACTTCAGAGACTTTGCATTTTCCAGATGCTTTGCCTGGATTCTAGTGCCATCTTGCCATACTTCATTCTTACAAGGCTGGCTCTTTCTCATCTTTCAGGTTTCATCAAAACCCACAACCACTTCATCTCAATTAGTTCACCTGAACACTTGATTTTTCTATCACCCTATTTCCTTTTTTTAAAAATTAAAAAAAAATTATTTTTGAGAGGGGATGAAACAGAGAAAGGGAGACAGAGTATCTGAAACAAGCTCTACACTGACAGCAGAGAGCCCAATGCAGGATTCAAATTCACAGACTCTGAGATCATGACCTGAGCCAAAGTTGGATGCTTAACCCACTGAGCCACCAAGGTGCCCCTCACCCTACTTTCCTATGTTAATTATAACACTTGCCACAAATATAGAATTATTAATACGCTTGCCTAGTGCATTGTAGATACTTAATAAATATTTGTTGAATGAATTAATGGCAATGATTTACTAGAATTAAAAAGAAAAGAGGTATATATGTAAATTATCAGTTTCACACTGGCATGGATTTCTTCACAAAGCTGTCATTTCTTTCCACGGGACTATTTACCCAGTTTCTAGACCATAACCTGGAGGGGTATTGTAAGGTGCTTGCCTCTATTTTGTAAGAGGTTGGGCAAAAAAGTTAAAGTTCAGATGAACTAATCTACATAACTAAAATACTAACAAAAATGTTTGAATGACAAAATCCTATTGCTCGAAAAGTAAATAAGCAAGCAAAGTAAGGAAATAAGGAAAATTTTACTTGACAATAATTTTTACACCTGTTGTGAACCTGCCAAATCTCATTTGGTTCTCTGGAAACCAGCTGGTGCTAAGGTAGTCCCAGAGCCAGGTGGCACAAGCCAGGGACAATGGATTGGTATCCCCCAGTCAAGAGCTAACTGGCAACTACATAAATTAAGGTACATCTCCTTAAACTGTCCTATTCTTTCAACATTTTCCCTTAGAAATGTTTGCTAATATATTTCAGATTCTGGCTGCAATTTTCTTGACATACGGCTCTTATTTAAGCCATTTGTACATAGTTTTTCTTTTTAATTTGCTCCAATTCCTCCATCAAGAAAATGAACCTCAAAATTATAAAACATGATGATCCGATAAGAGAAAGTTAAAGTGTTTATGAGCTCTTGAGGTTACTTTTGGGTCTGCATCTGCAGTCAGTCTAGAAATGTGTATAGTTACAAGCTAATTTAAAGAAATTTGGAAGGTAGTCAAAAATGTTCCATGAATCACCAAACTTGAATTCTCATTTTATTAAACACAGTGACACTTACCTTAATAAATGGCCAAATGTGCCACCATGGATCCATGATACCATTCACACCTTTATGAGTAAACACAAATATGGAGAACTGCCATACAGGAATAATGAGAACTCATTACAAAAAATCAAACAAGGCCATTCTTAGCCATACAATGTATTGATATAAAACAAGTAAAAGACTCGTGGCTAGGGCAAATTAGACACATACAATAGCAGAGCAAAATAAATATTCAAAGTTGTTGTTCAGTGTACCAGGAAGTTCCAAGTTTGTGTGCTAAGTTATTTATTCTAGTGCTTTAAGCCAAGCCCCAGATAATGAGCAGCTAAAGGAATATGACTTATTCATATTTACATCAGAGATACATGACAAAGCTCTTTGGCATACAGTAGCAGTTTTTGGAATTAAAGAAACATTAGTTGTCAAACCCCCATTTTTTGATAAATAATAAAATTTTACAGTTACTACTTTTATTTTTTTTTTTTATTTTTTTTTTTTAATTTTTTTTTTCAACATTTATTTATTTTTGGGACAGAGAGAGACAGAGCATGAACGGGGGAGGGGCAGAGAGAGAGGGAGACACAGAATCGGAAACAGGCTCCAGGCTCTGAGCCATCATCAGCCCAGAGCCCGACGCGGGGCTCGAACTCCCGGACTGCGAGATCGTGACCTGGCTGAAGTCGGACGCTTAACCGACTGCGCCACCCAGGCGCCCCACAGTTACTACTTTTAGCTTGAATGATAATGGCTATCATTTGTGCTATTTGTTTGGTTTTAGATTGTGTCCTTTTAGAAAGAGGCTATATGAAATTCTGGAAAGCAGTGAGCAGATCCTTTTGACGGATCCTTTGACAGATCCTTTTCTTACCCTAAATGTACTAGTCTTGCAATACTAGTCTTTACTTCTCTGTTTGTTTGCTTTAGGAATTGATAGTATGATAAAAAAATACAGTACACATAAAGGTAAACATAGATCTGTTTTAATAAATATTATTGTAAATGTCAGACAAAGGAAAATGGCATATCTCAAGAAATTTCTGATGATAAAGCTTTAAGAAGATTTTAAACTTCTAACTAATCTGAAATTTAGAAACGTCTTTTACTCATATTAACCTCATAAATCACATTAGAGATCAGGGTAATAAGAATGAACAAAATCATCCCTAATTTTGATATATTGCCTAGGGATGTGGATAGGTATATATTAGATAGGAAGAAGAAGTAACAGTCACAATGAAGCTGTTTGAGGTTTTTTTGTGTTTTTCTTTAAATTTTTTACACTTATTTATTTATTTTTGAGAGAGAGAGAGAGAGAGACAGAGCACAAGCGGGGGATGGGCAGAGAGAGGGAGAGGGAGAGAGAGAGAGGGAGACACAGAGGAAGAGAGGGAGAGAGAGGGAGACACAGAATTGAAAGACAGGCTCCAGGCTCTGAGCTGTCAGCACAGAGCCCGATGCGGGGCTCAAACTCAAAAACCGTGAGATCATGACCTGAGCCGAAGTCGGATGCTCAACCCATGCGCCCCAGTTTTTTGTGGTTTTCGTAAGAGATAGTGTGAGCTGGGAAGAGGAACAGAGGAGAGGGAGAGAGAGAATCTTAAGCAGGATCCACACCCAACATGGAGCCACTTGCGGGGCTGGACTAGAGTTCAATATCACGACTGTGAGATCATGACCTGAGCTGAAATAAAGTCAGATGCTTAACCAAGTGAGCCACCCAAGTGCCCCTGAAGCTGTTTGTAAATAAAGCATAGATGTACATCAAGAAATAAAACAACAGCATAGTGATTTTTATGGATGCTAACAAGGCAAATTCCTGTTCAAAGATAAACTGCTGCTTGGGGACTAGACCTGGTCTATGTGTGGTATTTTTTTTTAATTATTTTTTTGCTTTTTACTTTTTCTATATTGGGACAATAGTCTCTCTGTCCATGCTTATCACTGTAATGAGGGAAGATTAGAAGGCTTCTAAACTTAAGAAGGGAGTTGGGAGAAATTTGTTATTTAGATCGGGGAGATATAATCAGATTTAAATTATTGAGTAATAGATAAAGCTGAAATTTTCTGTGAGGCATTGCAAATTATCACCAGGTGTTTCTGCTTTTAAAGTTAGTCTAGATTTTATCTTAAATGTGATATGCAAATAATGGTAGGGATTTATTATTATTAGCATTAACATAATAGAGATATTGGTGCAGACTAATTTAAATGCATGCTATTTAATGACCTTACAGATATTTCTGCTCATTAGAAACCTAACTGCCCCCAACCAGCACGAACAGTGTCTGTCTTCACCCAGTGGCAATGCATGGAACAATTAACACAGTTCTGAAAATGACATGGATTTTAGGAAGGTGATTTTATTCAAGAAAGCATAAAAAATGTCTGTCATTATAAACAATGCTTTGATTAAGGAATTTGTTGTATTTGTATCATTTAAAAACGAAGATTTAAAATCATCAACTCATTAGAAACATTTTGTTTACAACAGAAAGTATTATAGCTAGCAGCTTATAAGGAAGAGGTCATGAGAAACTACTGTGAGTTCTAAATGATATGTCACTGCACCCTCTGTGCATCCAATACAGCATACAAGTTCTGCCCAGGTATGGGTTTAGCATGTGTCTTGGCCTCATCCTCATGGATTCTTATCCAACAGTTCCAGGCGAAACCTGGACATTTACGCAAGTGCTCAATAGGCTTCTGGTTTTGGTTCTTGAAGGAAAACATATTGAGAAGCATAGATTTAAAATACCCTCCTCACCAGCAAAGACCTGGAAGGCGCCTCCATAAGATGTTTCCCATGCTCTGCTGAATTTCCCCCCTTTCCCACATGTTCATCTTTACGCTCTTTGCAGATCTTTGCAGATCACCTTCACAAGTAAACACTTCTTCCCAGTGCTATCTGTCCTTTCCAGTAATATTGCTTCAGCACATCAAACTATACGCATTTTATTTTGTATTGCTCCTAACTAATTTATAAGGGAATGGAACTCCTTTTTTTTTCTTTTTATGTATTTTTTAAGTTGGTGTAAAAGATCCCATGTAGTATACTTGATGCACCCTATACATATTTATATGTATATATTATAATGTATATATTGAAATGAATACATAAAAACGACTCATCATGTGGGCTGTCTCTGTATAAACATGGCTCTGGTGGGGCTCCTGAGTGGCTCAGTCTGTTGGGTGACCGACTTTGGCTCAGGTCATAATCTCACGGTTTACGAGTTAGAGCCCTGCGTCCTGCTCTGTGCTGACAGGTCTGAGCCTGGAGCCTGCTTGGGACTCTGCGTGTCCCTCTCTTTCTGCCCCTCCCCTGCTCATGTTCTGTCTCTCTCTGTCTCTCAATAACAAATAAATGTTAAAAATATTTTTAAATATGGCTCTGGCTTTAAAAGAATGTGAAACACACGGAAAACATCATTTTGTAGGACCTGTGTTCTTCCTCTCTGTGCCCTACTTCATCATCATTTTGAATTCTCTGCATAATTTTTAGGAACATAAATTTTTGGCAGATATCCTGGTTTATAACTTAAGAAACAAGTGTCTGAGAGTCCAGAGTCATTAGTATCTATTGTGTAAATCTATATTTAGTATCATAAAATCTAATGGAATCCCAAATTACTGATCATAAGAAATAGCTGATTTTTAAACACTGAAAGTAAAACATCATGCTAAGTGCTTTAATTATTTTTTCCTTGAAACGGATGGTTTTATTATATCTGACACTGTTAAGAAAAATGAATTCTTTGGGGAACTAAAATCTGAAAGAGCTGCACATTTTAAGTGCTTTCTCTTTGGGTGAAGATTTATTTTATTTTAATGTGGGACCACTTAGTGAGTGAGGAGGTTGTAAAAGACTTTTGTGTGCACATTAAAATTTTACATGCTCTGTGTTCTTAATATTTTACAATGTATATCATTATATATTTCCTGAAGAAGTAGAGGATCCCTCAGCATAGAATTAATAGTACTTAAAATTGCCATTTCTGTGTACCTACTATGTGACAAACACTCATAAGCCTGCTTTATGTAATATATTTGGAAGGGTACAATGGATTATGGCTTTTCTTGGTAGGTGGTTTTCATATTGAACAGGAGACAAAAGTTTGAATAGACCTAAACGGCACCTGCTTGAGATCTTTCATTACTACTCTTTAAGAGGATATACTTGTATACATTTGATTTTAAGAATTATCTGTGATCACGAGAAATAGCCTTGACTGAACATATATAATGACCATGGGACATAAATTTTGAAATTGGAACTGCTTTGAAAAATCTGGGGAGAGTGGTCATTACAAATGGCAGACTGGAATTTTCTGTTGAGGGTAAGAAGCTTTGTGCCTATGTAATCCCAAGTGCATTCTTGGCTCCAAAGATGTCGTCTCTTCAGCTAGAAACACTTAGGCAAAACTAAAAATGATGTTAGTCGGTAGGGAATGTAATCTTAACCTGGTTTAAAGAAACTTTTCTGAGGGAGACCTTCTTGTCATGGAAATACATGGCAGGCCGAGTGAAAGTCAGTTGGAGATCAGATTTCATACTTAATGTAATAGATGACATTGTATTTCCACATTTCCTTGTGGATCCAGAGCAGAAGATCCATTTTTAAGTACATCAAATATGATCTATTTTGCAATAATTTATCTTGCATTCAAAATGTATTTGGCTTTATCTTGTATTGCTTGAGCTAATATAATCCCAAGATGCAGCCTCTCTCAAAACTTCACCTACACATTTCTTTCCCAGTTTGAAAACAAAAGAGTTTCTGATCCACAATTTCCTCTTTTCGTGTTACTCAAAATGAGTAACTATTGCCAGTAGCTACAGAAAAAAAAAATAAAAAGACTTGGATGAAAGATTATGTTTGCAAAAATGTGACTAAGTTAAAAGAATTCATGCTGAATTGTACATAGCTATTAAAGGCATATTCCAGTAGAGCATTAAATTCTAGGAAAAAGGATTTTCTGTAGAAATTATGTATTTTGGAATAAAAGCTTAGATTCAAATACTGTTCTTGCACTCATAGCTGGAAATCTTGGGAAGTTCTACTTCTCTGAGGTTCAATTTCCTCATTTGTGGTATTTATAAAGTATAATTATATCTACCTCAAGTAGTTGCTATAGATGTAAAATGTGTCAAGAGATTTAAGCGTATACTCCGGTGTCTGGCACACAGTAGCAACCTCAGATGTGTTAGTTTGCGTTTCTGCAGCTTGGATTGAGAGACTTACCGGTACTGGCATTGAGAAAAAAACACAAAGTCAACATTTAATCAAATATACACAATATACCTCTGTGCTTTAAAGCTTTCACAAGTGTGTATAATCAGTTAAAGAGAGCAGCACAGTAACAAGTCATACAACAGATGAATCTCATACAGTGCATTTTCATCATATCATCATAATCATACTGTAAATTCCCTTCACCCCTTCCTTTACCATTTGTGTGTGTGTGTGTGTGCGTGTGCGTGTGTGTGTGTGTGTGTGTGTGTGTGTGTTTCATGGTAGCAGCAAAACTGAACAGTGTGGGACATCTTCATTAGAATTATAGAATTCAGAAGGATTTTTTAAAGAAACATATACACGTGTTTTAAATGTGTGTGTGTATATATGTATACACACACACACACACACACACACACATATATATATATATATACATATTTTTTAAAGAGCTGTGGTTGATTATGTTTGAGAAAGTTATTGAGGAAATACTATATGATATTTAATAATGTAATCTATCTATACATCTACCCACCTGTCTTTGATTCTCTGTTGGGATCTAAATCTCCAATTTTGTGGTGCCAAATCAAAATATTTATATATTGTAGAAATACCAGGCAAGACATTTTTCAGAAAAATACATACCCAGAATGAGTAAAAGACCTGACACTGTGGGAACTGAAATACAGAACTGACTTCAGGAATTTCCCTATTGTCCAGAGATCATGTAGAGTGTGGGATGGTACTGAAAATGAGTTCAGTATGCTGAAAAGGTGTAATGTCTTTTTTTTAAAATGTTTGTTTATTTTGAGAGAGAAAGAGAGACAGAGTGAGAGTGGGGGAGGGACAGAGAGGGAGACAGAATCTGAAGCAAGCTACAAGCTCCGAGCTCTCAGTACAGAGCCCAACGTGGGGTTCAAACTCACAAACTGTGAGATCATGACCTGAGCTGAAGTCAGACGCTTAACCCCCAAAAGGTGTAGAGTTTTAATCTCTATCTACACGTAGGGAACAGGATTCTTGTTTCCTACTAAACATGAGATGCCTTTGGCTTCTATTTCTCGATTAGCATTGAAAATTGGACCAGATCATCTCTGTGTGGTTCTGATTTTCCATAGATCCTTTGGCTCTGGATTTTTTTGTCTGTTTTACTTAGAAATTGTGCTCATGATTTTGAGCATAGACATTTCACTATCTATTTAAATTTTTAAAATATATTTTATCTACCATATCTATGTGTCTTGAATGGAGGGTTTCATTTTATATTGCTTACTATTTCCATTTTCTAATTTTCCTTTTTTTATTTTAAAAGACAAAATTCCTGAGCCATTATTAATGTGTATTATTTCCTAGTTATAAATATGTGCTAGTTATAAAAATTAAAACATTTGTGAATTACATTTTCTTAACATCTTTCCTAGAAAATAAGATACTTTGAATGGCATTAAAATGTCGTGCTGTGATGCCAGCAATAATCTTTCAACCAAATAATGCAAAGACATTTAAAAAGCAATTGTATATTAACTATTTTCGCCAATTCTTTTAATCAATCTGGGCACGTTTTGAGTTTGTTCTGATGGTCACTGATGCCTCATATTCCATTATTCAGGCCAATTTTGTCGCAATATTGACTGACAAATTACACATTTTGATATGTTATTAATATTTACAGAGCACCCATCCCAGGTTTATCACTAATGTCACCTTGAGTGGAAGAGTGATGTTCAAACATTATTTAAATTTATGGCAATGAGCAAAAGCAATTATTATTATTATTTTTAGTTTAGAAATTGATGCAAAGAGTTCATCTCAAATGGCTATTGCATAGAATATTCATAAACCTGGATTGCTGTCACATTTTTCTATGAAGAAAAGGAGTTTAAGAAAACTAGTAACCACCACCACAGTTAAAGCAGGAGCCCTATGAGAAAATACTACTCATTCTCATCTTTCTCTTTTGGAAATAAACTTGTATCCCCAAGATCCTTAAAAGACTGAGGGAGAGGAACATTGTTTTCTAAGTTGTCCCAAACCTGGGGACATAGTGTCAGGGGATGGCCCTCTTTGCAGAAAGGCAAAGAGGAGAAGGAGGAGGGGACAAGAGCTTTTCAGCGAGCAACAGCAACTGAAATTCAGCAGCTGGTCTTCTCTTCAAGATGACCCCAACACAAAGAGAAAAATAAAACATGGCCCTCTTTCTTCTTTCTGAGAATTTCAGCTGCACATATGACATTGCAGCTAAGGACTGTATTTCACAAACTCCACTGCAGATAAGTGTGGCCATATAATTAAAATTTGGTCCATGTAAAATCAGAGCAAGTGCTTCATTTTGACGAAGTCGTGTCCTTAAAAAGGAAAAGTATGTCCCTCCTTACAATTTTTCCCTGCTTGCTGGGAGTGTGCTTTCATGATGACCACCACTGGATCTGTCATCCTGGACTATGAGACAGAAGTTTTCAGGTCCACAGAAAAACACGATAGAAATAGCTTGGGTCTCTTACAACACAAGAGCCATGGCACCGGCCTTGTTGTGACAACCTGGGCTTTTATATTAGAGATAATGAGATATCCTATCTTGTTTGAGCCGCTGTATTTTAGTGCCACTGTGTTATAGTACCTTAACCTGTATCCTAATTAATATGCATCACAGACTAGGATAACCTGCAACAGTTAATACCAGCTATAAAACTTATATAAAGCACTTGAAATCAATGACAAAAGATATCCCACGTTGAAAAACGTACAAATATGACAAACAGGCAATTCATAGAAAAGGAACCCTGAAAAGCAACTACATGTATGAAAAGTCATTCAACATCCTTAATAGCAGGGATTGTAAATTAAAACAACAGTGATGGTTTTCTGGTAGTCAAATTTTCAATCAATACAATTTTTGACAATAGCACATTTTTTGGAAAGGAAATTGGTACTTTCACAAATTGGGGGAGTGTAAATTGTTGCAACCACTTTGGAGAGCAATTTTGTACTATCTAGTAATATTAAAAATGTTCATGTTCCATGTCTCCGTAATTTCCATTTTTGGTTAAGTGCGTCCCCTACTGCCTGGTTTATAGTATCAAAAATAAATCGGTATCTTAAATGCCAATTAATATCTTAAATGCCAATTAGACATAAACATATAATACAATATGATCTACTTATAGTATGGATTAGACCAAACTCACACACATACACACACATACATCACAAAACCATGAAACTGAGGGATAAAAGCAAGCTGATAGGGATCAATGGGTATAGCACTACTTTTTGCAAGTGTTTAAGCACATACATAAAATAGGCCACATTATATGTATCATAAAGGCCAGTAAGATCTTAAATCTGTGGTATTTGTTGCCTCTAAAAAGGAGCATAGGTAATGGAACTGGCTGTGAATGGAAAGACAAAACTACCCCTAAAGATTTACTTTTAATTAAATACATGACAATTTAAAAAAAAAGACAAAATGTAAACAGCCACCAATTTAAGGTGTTGGAAACATGAGTGTTTGTTATAGTATTATTCCTAGTTTTCTTGAATTTTCCCCCTAAATAGCACTGAAAGATGTTGATGAATATTACAAACCTATTGTTAGAGGCTCCCACATGTTATTTTGGAAAATTATTTATCATTTTGATTAACATAAAAATTATAGGCACTGTTCTGTGAGATTTATATACACTGAAGTAGAAAGAATTATCTAGAACCAAGTGATTCAAAGGTCTAAATACTCATAAGTTCTAGTTTCTGCCTCCATGCCCAAAGGAGACCTAACTTTGGACATGTGAACAAACTCAGACATTCTGAAATATTTTCTATATTCTTTAGCTTTCTTCACTGGAGATTTTAGCATTACTTTTAAAATTTGACTTCCTCCTAGCAGTAGAAAGGGTACTCTCTGACTACCCAGTATAAAAAGACACAGTGATCTACTGAAATGATTTCTCATGCAAAGAGAGAGAACCTTCAAAATTATGTTTTGTATAAGAAATGCCTTCAGAACAGCTAATTTCAAAGTGGTGATTAAAGACATCTTGGATGTGTGTATGTGTGATTATTAGGTTGTAAAAAAAACCAAAACAAACAAACAAACAAAACTTGGGGAAGTTCTCAGCATGTAGGACATTTACACTTCTTTTAGGGACCCAAAGCAGACACCCAGGAATACTTAGAGCATAAAGTAGCACGAGGTGTTAACCTCAGGTGAGCACTCCAAGTCAGGAGGGGTAGGAAATGGAGACCTCAGAAAGGATTCAAGAAGTGAGCTGGAGAGGAGGCAGAACAGAACTCTCCAAAGATAAGAAAACTGCCTGTTATATTAAGAAGATTCAGAGGAGAAACCAAGGAGATAAGAGAGGATGTGTATCAAAGAAGAGTGAGGGTCAAGTTTGTTTGTGTAAAGTTGGCTCTGGTCCCTCAAGGTCATGAAAGCCAGGTTAAAACTGGAGTTCAGTCCAAGATCAAGAACCCTGGAGATCTCCAAGCTTGGGAGTGAAGACAGTCACACTGGGGGCTTGGGGGCCAAACTGAAAACCCTCAGTGACTGGTGATTATTTTCTGTGTTGGTCCCAGTTAGAATCAGAAACTTCTGGTTAAAGGATAAATTTAAGAACCAACAGCCATAAAAGTCTAGCAAGAATTCCTCAGAAAGAGACCAAGTCCAAGGAAAGCAGATTCAGTAAACATCCCTTGCTGCTTTGAATATCAATTCAACATGTTATTTTTCTTTTCCTGACAATGGATGTGGCTAAAGAGAAAAAGTTGTACATGTAGACCTTCTGCTACCTGCCAGACATAAGCACGTGCCATTTCTATTCTGCAACAACACAAGTGAGCACTGTTATTGCTGTGTAACAGATGAAGCTAAGACACAGAGACTTCGAGCCATGTCTCAAGGTCACAAAGTCACAAAGTGTTCAAGCCTGGATTAAAACTCGGGTTCAGAAGGCTTTGAATTCTGTGTTCTTTCAATTGCCACTGACTTCCAAAATCCAAGTGCTATAACACCAAATACCACAGCTAAAATAGAATTCCAGCCACCAATTCTGGTCTCCAGCTCCTTGTGTTAGCCACTTGAGAGAATGCTCTGCTCTTTTTTGTGAAGAAAGCCTCAAAACAGTGATTTAGAAGATGAAATGGGCAGTCCTTAGCAGGGGGGGGGGGCGGGGGGAAGCACAATTTGACCAAAGACAAGCGTGACTGTATCTGGAAATAAATGCTCTGCTTCACTACCTCCTGACTCTGTGGATATTCCCCCGGGAGCACACAGGGGACTATTACATGCAGTACTTAGATTATCAGTAAGTGCTGGGTACAGCTCTGTGGTGGGCGTCTCTCTGAGTTGCTGAAGCAAGAGATAAGCTTGAGGCTCATTCAATTGTGAAATTGGTTAAAGGGGAGAAAACAAATATCACCCCCCTTCCAAGCCATACACACACATACATACTCAATGCCAACCATTCTTAGGAAAAAGTGATTCTCCTGATATTGAAATTAACTATTTTGTTACTGCCAGGGGCTTCTCCCTGTGTTTGTTTGAGAAGTGCATGAATAACTTTTGGGGAGATCAACATACTCCTAAAATTAAATGGTTACTGGAGTGCCAAAGTAAAAAGAAATTACATATTCAGATTCTGAATAAACTCAGTAGTTTAGGTAATCGTAATATACTGATGTTTATTTCATAATTTTGACAATGGATCATGGTTGTGAAAGATGTTAATGTTAAAACAAATAACTGAGGTCATTTGGACAAGTGAGGTATACCTTTTTTAAAAAAAAAAATAAATTTATTTTTGAGAGAGAGATCGGGAGAGGGCAGGGGAGGGGCAGAGAGAGGGAGATAGAGGATTGGAAGAAGGCTCGATGAGATCATGACCTGAGCCAAAGTCAGATGCTCAACCGACTCAGCCACCCAGGTGCCCCAACATTGCTTGAGATAGCCTTCTTATAGACGTCAGGGTCCCTAAACTTATGTTTGGAAGACATGCTTTTTATACCTGAAGGGCTAAAGCTTGGGCTAGATCTGATGCACTATTTATCCAGGAAGTCTCCATACATTTCCACTTGTTTCCTAACATAGGAACTCATGCTATGGGAAAGTGTTGCTCCAGAAGCGCAAGAGAACCCAGTTCAATGTACTGATGCCCCAGCTGCTTCCTGAATGTACCCAGGCCTTTGGCATTGGCCTGCTGAACTTATTGTTAGGAAACTTACATATATATATGTAAAATATATATAATACATATAAAATATGTATGCTATATATATACTATTATATTATATTATATTATATCATATCATATCATATCATATCATATATGGCCTTTTTCTAAAATGTTCTCAAGCTTTCCTGAATGGGCTAACATCCACAATTTCACATTAATTTCCTGCGGTTAAGTCTGCCTATTACTTTCTAGATAATTGACTTTTTCTTTGTTAGAGTTATTATTTGAGTTTCTCTGTTTTTAAGAGAAGAACTAGTTAAAGAGTTTCTGACGGAAGAAGAGGATTTTAATGAGGATGAAGTAACTCTGGGCTCAATAGGGCTTTTTAAGCATATCTATATATCTTAATCTCCTCAAACAATTGGCATTAGAAAGAGGACCATAGATTTTGGAACAGTCTGGAACAGTCCTGATTTCTTATGTGTTTTTGTTTGTTTGTTTTTAAGTTTATTCATTTATTTTGAGAGAGAGAGAGAGAGAGAGAGAGCGAGCCGGGAAGGGGCAGAAAGAGAGGGAGAGAGAATTTCAAGCAGATTCCACTTAGTCAGCACAGAGCCCAACGTGGGGCTTGATCCCATGAACTATAAGATCATAACCTGAGCCAAAACCAAGAGTCAGATGCTTAACGAACTGAGCCACCCAGGCTCCCCAACAGTCCTGATTTCTACCCATTACCCCAGTGCCCTATTTCACCCACAAAAGTGCACCACTTGGGGTGATTAGCCAAATTGCCACCTAATTAGATAGAAACAGCACTTCTTCATTTTTCAGTGAGGAAACAGTGGTCCGATAGGATTAAGATTTACATGAGGCCACCCAGATATCTTAGTACTCAAACCAGATCTTAGAATCATCTCTGTACTTGGCTAGGTCTCTTAATAGCGAATGACAGGAATCAGCTTTTAGGTGGATATTTTGTGAAAACCCAAGCATGGGCTGTTCATCTTGGCTGGACAGTCAACCAAGAAATCCAGAGGTCCCCTGGATCAAACCTGAAGGTGCTCTTTATGCGATTCATGGCACCAGGGAAGCATTTCAATTAGTGACGTCACAGAAGCCTCTGAATTAGAAGCACTTGCCATATGCTAACTTACTCTTGGTGCTTATAAACTATTTTAATAATATAAATTATATTTATCTTACAAGGGACTTTATTACATGGGAGTAGGGGGAGCTAGCTATTCATAAAAGTGAATTAATTGGGAACTGCTTCCTTAAAAGCAGCTGTATTTGCAGCGACAGAACACCTCTTCCCCTCCATTCTCTTCGGCTGCCAGGGATAGGAGTTGAGGAGCATAATGCGCTGTAAGTGTTCACAGACACGAGGCAATCTAGTCCTAGGGCTGGATGGGTTCCAGTTCTTACGAACTATCCACAGCAAAGCTGCAGCGTTAAATATGACAAAACTCCTCCACACACAGCAGCCGTGATAGCAGAGGGGCCCTTCGCAGCCGACCTTTAGATGAACTTAATTACAACCAGCAAGAGAAAAATGCTAGGCCTTTTAGACAACATAATGGAGTTGTTCTAATTTGTTTACCAGTGGTGCCCAGCAAGGCCCTTCTCCCCACAGAAGGCTTTGGTGTGCAGAATTGAATCCAGGCAACCGCATTTTAGAGAATCTGGCAGATTAGGCTGTGAGGTGTGCATATTACAAATGGAACAAGAGTTCTGGAAGACAAATCCCTTTTGCACTGTGCTGTCACTTGGGGGTTATCGCCTAAGTGGATGTTCTGAATTCATTCAGTACTACTTAGGAAACCATTTAAATCATCGATGGCAACAGGCAACAAAAGTTTCCGATTATTAGGGTCTTGTAGGCATTCTGAGTGACAGTTAAGTAATTTTCAGGCTCACAGAATCGACATGTCTTACTTAACAACTCAGATTTTTTTTTTCTTTTTAAACTAGAAGAGAAGGGTAGAATTTTTTTTTTCTGTCTCATATCTGCTGGTCTAAAATCAACTTCTAATATAATTTATACATTAATGAAGAAGCAAGTGATTGGAAAATCTAAAACTATTTGTAAAATTCCTAGACTCTATTTCCCCTTTTTTCTCTTCGAAGGTTATGTCACACAGACCCACACATGCCTGCACACGCATGTACACACACACTGTATACCAAAACACTCTGGCTGCGCGTGAAAGATGAATATCAGGATATACTTTATGTATTTTTCTTTGTTCCCATTGCCGCCTGGCTGAGGAAGAGTGCACCATTGTCCCTGTAAAGTGTACTGATATTATAGTGGAAGCTTGGTGACTGAATGCAGAGATAAATGCTTTCCAGCCAGCAAATGGCAGAAGGTTTAAAGTGTCCCACTTTACATATTTTGGAAGCAAGAGCAAGAGTACAGACAGAGCCTTTTGTGCTGGCGAATTCTGGCTGCTTTGATGGTTGGGTTTGGCCACCTGTACTCTAGGGTAGAGTTACTTGAAATGTCTGTAGAGAAAACTTCTTTGTTGGTTTTAATTTTCATTTCTCCATGCAGTGATAAAATAGAAAACGAGTTGCAAGGGAAAGATGACTTCAAAATTATCACAAGTAAAATATAATGCAAAATGCAAGTCCGATATTTTAGTTATTATTATATTCAACAGACATTAAAATTACTTTGCCAGATTGCTATAGAAGTTTTTAAATGTTTACTCTCAACTTATGTGTTTATTGAATCACAAACTGACATCTTTGCGCAGACCACAATTTGAGTAGCAGTGCTCTAAGGCATACTGAGTTTAATATTCTCATCGTCTTTCCGTGCTTTAGACCAGGGGTTGGCAAACTTTTTCTGACAAGGTCCAGATAGCAAATAGCACTGGCTTTACAGGCCATATGGTCTCTGTAGCAACTACTCAACCCTGCAACTGTAGCATGAAAGCAGCCATAGACAGTATGTCAAAAAATGAGCATGGCTGTGTTCCAATAAAACTTTATTTACAAAAGCAGGCTACCGGCCAGATTTGGCCTATGGTCTGTAGTTCGCTGACCCCTGCTTTAGATCATCTGAACTATATTTCCACATGTCCTAAATATTTTATTTGTGTTTTCAAGAGATTTTTTTACAACAGGGTACTCACAGCTGTTGCTGTACATTTTAAACACACATTTTGCTTTGGTTTTCACACCTTTGGGAAATGCTACCAATAAAAAGAAGTTATAATATTTTAAGGATTCAAATCTTCTGGAGGGGAAAAAAAACACCATGACCAAATAGCAGAGAAAGAACCCCAAACCAGAATCTATATAGATGTAACTTTTCTTGCCTAAAGCAGCTTGGCATTTTCAGTATTAACTGGTGTGGGCAAGGCTGGGGGGTGGGGTGGGGAGCAGGGCTTTGATTCTTCCTTGCAGACTCAGCACAAATAGCACAACCTCTTTCTTTCTGGTACTTCAGATATTTCTAAGTGGAACATTCTATGTGGGAGGGATTGTAGCCCTCTGTGGAACCTTCCTGTTTCCCCTAGAAAGTGGCAAACATTACTTCCCCCACAAACTCCTACCACCTATCAATTTGAGCAGGACTATCTTTTATAAGTTCTTTTATTCTCATAGGCTGTGAGCTCTTGGGCATAGATTCAAGTCTCTCCAAAAGCTCTTTATTATTCCTAGTGTTTAGCTTATAACCGGAAACACACGCAGAGCTTGTATACATACATATATACATACACTTAATACATAACATTAAATATTATACAATTTATATTATATAATATAAAACTACATATTTCTTATAATTTTGTAATATATAAAATTACAAAATATAAAATATAACATAATAATTTATATAATACACATATATAAAACATAGATCATATATATGTATATATACACATCTGTGTGTATGTGTATGTGTAATTTTATGTGTCTTTACTATGTGAAGAGACTAACTTGAAGTGAATCACCCCCAGGATAGTTGCAAAAGCAACTGAGATTATGCCCAAGGAAGTGTTTGTAATCTATGAGTAATTATGCAAATATACTGCTGCGATAGCCTTTCCTTTGTTCAGTTCTGAATTCTTCTTCCCTCCCTTCCTTCCACTTTTGTATTATTTTCTAAAGAAGAATTTTGGTCTGAGACTCTTTACTCTACTATCTGTGATGGCCCCTTATCCCATAGAGCACCTATCCTACGATGTATTCTAATATTCAGGACTGCTCCCAACTTCCCCTTCAAGATATAAATCCCACTCCTCCCTCAGATGCCCTAGCACCTTTAACATTTTCTCCAAATTCACCCAACTTTACCCTGTTAAAAAAAAAATCTCTGCGGGGCGCCTGGGTGGCGCAGTCGGTTAAGCGTCCAACTTCAGCCAGGTCACGATCTCGCGGTCCGTGAGTTCGAGCCCCGCGTCAGGCTCTGGGCTGATGGCTCAGAGCCTGGAGCCTGTTTCCGATTCTGTGTCTCCCTCTCTCTCTGCCCCTCCCCCGTTCATGCTCTGTCTCTCTCTGTCCCAAAAATAAATAAACGTTAAAAAAAAAGTTTAAAAAAAAATCTCTGCTTAGGTGATTCCTCCAGCTGCCATGATCTTGCAAATGTTTATGGCTGAAGGTGTCACCTGTGCCTCAAGTCTCTCAGAATCACCTCCTCTATGACTTTTCCCTGGACCTTACAGTTGAAAGATTTTCTCCACACTTTCTTTCATAGTTTTTCTGTCTCCCTCTTAAAGAGCCCAGCACTTTCCACAATGTGAAACTGGGATGTGCATACACTACTCCCTGTATAAGACTATGAGCAGTGTGAGGCCAGCGACCTTGCTTTGTTCACCCTGCAACCTCATTAGTTCTGATCACTTAGTATGTTTTGCCTAACTGAAGGAAGAGAAGAATGTCAACTTTTTAAAGTTTATTTATTTATTTTGAAAGAGAGAGAGAGAGAGAGAGAGAGAGAGAATGAGGAGGGGAGAAGCAGAGAGAGAGAGGCAGACACAGAATCCGAAGTCGACTCTGCACGACAGCAGAGATCCCAATGCGTGGCTCGAACTCACAAACCATGAGATCATGATTTGAGCCGAAGTCAGATGCTTAACTGACTGAGCCACCCAGAGGCTCCAAAAAATGTCAAATTTGAAATTAGAGGTATTAAATGTCCTGTCAAAAATTTCTCCTCTTTTTCCTTCTCACCTGTGCCTTCAATTCCCTGCCATCCTAGTAAGTTAGCTTTACCTCCTGCTATAAATGTTCTGTTGTCTGAATGGATTGGTCCCTTTGCTGAAGTGGTGGCTTCACGGCATCTTTCTCTGAATCCAGCAGGGACTCTGGCCAGTTAGCCTTTGAGAAGATCTGAAGATTTTGGGAAGGTTTGTGCATTTGTAAAAACCAACCCAATTTAGATGAATGTGCTCCGGTCTGTGTTTCTGACCCACAGTTGTTGCCTACCTCCATTCCTGATCTAGGAAACGTAACAAGTTGAGCTTTTTAAAAAGACTTTTTGAGTCTTTTTGATGCCTCTGTCTATGCAGTATCATTCACTTCCAGGAAACACTGTCTGAAGTCCTGTGTTTAATTCTTACTGTGGCCCAAAGAGTGAATGGGTAGGTAAGGACTGGTCTGATAGTCCTGCCACAACATAGCTAATGAAACACAGCAGTCACCTTGTATTGTGTTGGGGAGTCTGTGCCGTCTCTTGAGGACAAGTGCTTCTGTTTTTTGGACCCCCAAACTACCTGAACAAGTTCTGAGCACACATAGGGAGGCTTGGTGTTTATTCAGCCTCACCTTGCCATCTCTGGAACTAAGCCAAGGTCAGCTCACCTCCAACAAAGCATCTCAACTCAACAATCTGGGATTTTGTTTAGGGGAAGAATAGTAAAAGAGGATGCTAAGGAAATGAGTCTTATTAAATAGTACACAAATTCTCAGATTGATTAGACAATATTCCTTCTTGGAATTTCTTGATGACGGTGGCTTTGTAGGAAATAAGTGAGGTGTATCCACAAAAATGTCTATTAATTTCTCACATTGTACATGTTAGAATAGGCTAGTTTGGGATACTGAAAAAAAAGTCAGTTGCTTAGACATTATTATTACTCACTAGTTTTTATTACTTATAGACCAGGTATGTCAATAAGAAGAGTTATCTATGTATACGTATGTATGAATCAGTGGCGTTGTTGCCACCCCCTGGGGACTTTTACTTTTAGAAACTGAGGTTTGCAATGTGGAGGGAGGGGGCAGACAGTCTGAGAAGTTGAGAGCTGAGGAGGAGTACCTGCTAATAACTCTGTCCTTTTGGAAAATGTGAAGTCTAGAAGAAAAAGAAAGAGCAAGGGTGGGCTGAATCTGAGAAGAGAACAGATGGGCCATGGTTGTGCCTGCCAGAGGCATGGGCAGAAAGAAATGAAAAACTCTTCCTGTTCTCCTTCCCCTCTAAACAGAGAATGTGTATACCGGAGATTCTCGTGGGTTGGGGCAGATGGGAGGCTTAGAGGAAAATGTCTGCCAGTGCCTTTCTCAGAAGAAGAGGAGACAATCCCGAGCCTCACTTCCTCAGAAACCACAGACTGGCCTCTGGTCTGTATCTTGGCAAGGAAAACCTATCAGGAAAGGAAGCTATTAAAGGTCTGCAAACATAGCAGATAGCATGTCCCATTCTCTAAGAATTATTCCTGATTTGGAAAGATGTATCTGCTTCAATGCTTTACTACAGTAACACACTATAGTTTTCACTCCTGAATGCTGCAGCCCTGCATCACAAGTCTGGTCTCCATCCCTGATACACTAGCACCACTGTGAACTTAGACATGCAAATTATTGGGCACCACCAGACTCACTGAATCAGAAACGTCAGGGGGCAGAGTTCAGGAATGTGATGATCTGGGTGCAGACTGAAGAGGCTGAAGGTTGAGAACCACTGTAATAGTTTAGGAATGGGAGCTCTCAGTGAAAATCTTGGATCACTCCTTTACTGGCATTGTGACTTTGGGCATATTTCTCACACTCTCTGAAGCCTATATGTCAGGGTTGTTGAGAGAATCAAATGGGATGACCCATGTGTCAATGCTTAAGCAACTGAAAGGCTAAAAAGACAAAAACAAAAACAATAAAACCCCACCAAACCTCCAAACAGATATCTGTTTGTAAGAGAGAGACAGACAGAGTGACAGACAGACATTCCAGAGCAATTACTCAAGTCTCTTCAGAAGGGAAAAGCAGTAATCTATTTGCTCCTCCAATTTACTCAGCCTCCCTTGCAGTTAGCTTGAGGCCTGGTAACTGGTAACTAGTTCTAGGGGATGGCCTGTGAGAAGTGATGTGTGTCACTATCAGCCAGAGGCATTGGGACCGGAGTCCTTCCTCCATCCTTTTGTTCTCCTGCCACGAAGCATACTTCCTGTCCTACCAGACTCTGTGAGCCAGGAATAAATCTTTGTTGTGTTCAGCTACTGAGATTCCAGGAGTGATATGTTGTGGCAGCTTGCATAAATTATCCGGGTCAGCAGTGTAGAAGGAAAAGCAATGAGAAAGAGTAAGATTGACAGTGAGATGTCAGATAGAGGGTGAAGCTGGTTCAAAGAGAGAGAATGATATTGTCTTCTGATGATAGGAAGCAGACAATGGGCCGTGTCTTTATTTCCATAAGTCCTGGGAAAAGCACAGAAATCTCTAAAAGACTAACACCAAAAGGAGGACAGATAAATTTCTAGAGCATTATTGTCTAATCAATGGCTTCTGAACATGACCAATTCAGACAGGTCTTCTCATTCTTTGGTTGTAGAGTGAGAAGGGGATGGGGTGGCTTGAGCTGGCTTCCCATAAACACCTACAGATTCTATCTGTTAAAAGCAAACACTATGCCAAGCCTCCTAATGGATTTCCTGCCTGCATTTGTATATTACCAACACATTCTCTGTAATGTGTTTCTTTCCTCTTGAAAAATAAATATGTCAGAAATCCATTTATGATCTGGTTTCCTTTCATTTGCCTCTTCAAGTTCCATCTTTTGACATTTCTCTGAATTCCTTCTTATTTTAAGTTTCAGTCATAGTGGATGGACCATTGGTGTTTCACAGAATGCATCCTGCTCTTTCTAACATTACTGTATATATCCTCCTGCAAAGTTTTACTTTTAAGGAGCCAGATTCTGATATTGCTTCTGTCAGGAAGTCTTCTCTGATTCCCTAATCTGAAATAGATTGTTTCCTTTATGTGATTTTTCAAGGTATATATTTAACGCACCTCCATGGAGAAGGATTTAGAATGACAGCTTCTCGTATACTTAAGGATGGAAAGTTCAGGTCAGTTGGAGGAAAATTACTATTTGGAAATCTCTTGATGGACACTTTTATTTACAACAACACAAGTCATGTAGATGACTGTTGTCCTGGACATAAGAAGCCAAAGGCATCTTCATTGGTTAGAAACTGCAGTTTGCAAAACTTGTATCTCTGAGGAAGACATGGATTAATCTATACACAGATGTCAAGAATCTTTTTCTCCTTATTTTTGTGTTTCTATCTGGGAGTTTTATTGTTATTATTATTATTATTATTATTATTATTATTATTAAAGGATCAGAGTTTATTTTTATTTATTTTTAATTTTTTTAAGGTTTATTTATTTTTGAGAGAGAGAGACAGATCACGAGCAGGGGAGGGGCAGAGAGAGAGGGAGACACAGAACCCGAAGCAGGCTTCAAGCTCTGAGCTGTCAGCACAGAGCCCGACGCAGGGCTTGAACACATGAACCATGAGATCATGACCCGAGCCAAAGTTGGATGCTTAACCTACTAGGCCACCCAGGTGCCCCTCAGAATTTATTTTAATTGAGGTATGCTTATAATTTTGTTTAGTCTTTAAGTTTCTGAATATGTATTTATGATTAGATTAAATTATATTTTTCTATGTATAGAATTTTAGATTGACAGACATTTTTTCCAGAACATTAAAAAAATTATTTAATTGTCTTCTGTCTACCATAATTTCTGTTGAGATATTAGTTGTAACTTTGAAGATACTCATCTCTCCAAATTTTGCTATTTCAGGATTGTTTTCTTTTCTGTAAATTTCAACAGTTTATTTGTGCACTGGTGTGATTTTCTTTGTGTTTATTCTGCTTGGGGTGTGCAGAGCTTCATGAAACATCATGATATGGTGTACTGATGTCTTTATCAATTGTCCACTGAAAGTTTCTTATTTCTTTAAGCATTGCTTCTTTCTCTTCTCTCCACACTCCTTATCTGTGATTCCAATTACACAGACTTTTGTTGTTGTTTTCATGGAAAAGTTGTAGGTGACTTGAATGATATTATCTTTCTCAAGTGAATGTTCACCCTTTTTCTGCTATGCAGATACAGTGAGAACGTATTCTTATAAATTCTTAGAGAATTAACTGAGTTGACTTGAGGCAGGGCTACATTTTAGATGAGTCTTTTTCTACTTCTGATTCATTGCCTCTCCCAGGGCTAAGGGCCTGTGGTGTTCATTGGGGCCTTTTCCCCTAATGGGTCCTGAACTCTAGTCCTTGGTCCCTCAGCACCAAAGACTGCCAGATAATCCTCTCCACTTTTTGGACTTTTTCTTTTTTCCTTATCTTATTAGTTTCTTTCAATGTGAAACTTAAGAATTCAGCAAATATCTCATTGTAGACTTGATGATATTATCTCCTTTTTCATGAAGATTTTAGCTACTTAAGTCTCTAGGTTTTCATTTTCAATGTTTTTCATTTTGTTTTTTTTTTCTCACTAATTTCTTGAAACTTCCAATTCAATTCATTTTTCTCTATCTTTTAGCATAAGATTCTTTGCTTGGGTCCTTTGTAGATTCTCAGCCTCTTGCCTAGCATCCAGAATCCACAAAGGCCCCAAGGTGAAAAGCAGCTACAGAATGTTGGCTCACTTCTTGGAAGTTTCCTTTCCTATTGGATCTTGTTCTCTCAATTCTTGGATGCCACAGAAAGCTTGTAATGTCTTCCAACAGATTTATTTTCCTATTTTATTTGTTTTTCCTAGTTGTTGTTTCTGGTGATGATATTATTTAGCCACAAACTAAGTACCCTTCATCTCCCATCTTACCTGAAACAGGCAATGCCCTCCTCAATGTCTTGCAGTTTTTCTGTTTATTAGTGAACTTATGCACCAGGTTATATACTTGATCCCAAATGGATATCACAGTCTATGTATTATGCATTCTTATCATTTCCATGTTTATATATTTTCTGTTTTTTATTAACTTTCAGAAAAAAAATATATATATATATAATCTTAGATGTTAATTCTGTCAGTAAGAAACATTTCAAACAGCCAGTCATAAGCTGTCACCTTTCTGCTTATAACATGATATCTTCCAATGAACAGAAATTCTTTTTTTTTTTAATACAGGGAATTCTATTATTTTTTTCGTCTTTTTTATTACTAAAGAAATTCCTCCCTACTCTAAAAGCTGCATTTGGTATCCTCCTATGTTCTCTATTGTTAAGATCATTATTTGACATTTCCCATTTACAAAGGATTCAGGCAATAGGGAATAGCTAACAAAAACTCTGAGACTCAGATCTTCGTTTCCAATATTATTCTCCCAAAAACGAATCAAGTCTCCTTGGAGAGGTGGCTGATTCTATGACTAGGACCATACATATACAAAATAAGCTTGGAATATCTTACAGTGTCATAATATAAGGAAATGCACACACACACACACACATACACACAAAGATGGATGACAGTATCATTTTCATCAGAAACAATGCAAGTAAGAGAGAATGGGGGAAAATATTTAGAGTATTGAAAGAAAAAACTGCCATCCTAGATTTTATACCCACTGAAAATGTATTTTCAAAAATTGGCATGAAATAAAGATTTCTTCATAAATACAAAGAGAAAATATTTATCGGCAGCACACCTCTACAATAAGAAATGTTAAAAAAGGTCCCTGAGGCAGAGAACAATGACACAAGAAGGATATATGGGCACCCCAATGATACAAAAAACTGGAAGATTCAATGTAGTAAAGATATAGGCAACTATATAAGATTCTTTTTTGTTATTTAAGGGCGCATAGGTGGCTCAGTCAGTTAAACATCCACCTGTTGATTTTGTCTCAGGTCATGATCTCATGGTTTGTGGGATTGAGCCCTGTATCAGGCTCTGTGCTGACAGTCTGGAGCCTGTTTGAGTATCCCCCACTTGCATGGGTGCATGCTCTCTCTCTCTCTCTTTCAAAATAAATAAACATTTAAAAACAAGACTTTTATTATTTAAACATTTTTAAAAGATAATTGCTTAGACAAAAATAAATAGCAGTGTAGTGGGGATTTATCATATATTTATATGGAAAAGTTATGGCAACACTATTCTAAAGGCTGGGAGGGACAGAATGAAAGTATAGTATTATAATATTCTTAAATGTGAAATAGCATAACAGCAGTTGAAAGTAGATTGTGATAAAGATACATACTATATACTCCATAACAACCACTAAAATAACAAAATGAAGAAATATAGCTGATATGCCAGCAAAGGGTATTAAATGGAGTAAATCAAAGATCTATTAACATAAAATAAAGCAGGAAAAGAAGAAAATGGAATAAAAATTGGAAAAATTGAAAACAAACAGCAAAATGGCAGAGATGAACCTAACTCATGAATTACCACATTACATATAAGTGGTATAACCACCCCAAATGAAAGGCAGCATTTTTTACTTTTTATTAAAAAAATACAAGACTTAGCTCTATGCTGCATGCAAATAAAATATTTTAAAAATATAGTCGCTGAGAAGCAAAAAGTAAAAGGAAAGAAAAGATATACTTTGCACACATGAATCAAAACAAAGTTGTAGTATATCAGACAAAGTAAAATTCAGAGAAAAGAATATTATCTTGGGTTAAAAATGTCATTTCATACTACAAAGGAGTCAATTAAAAGGATATAACATTCCTAAAAGTTTATGTGTTAATAGTAGATATGGGGCAAAAACTAGTGTAAGTACAAGGAGAAAGTGATAAAACCAAATTATACCTGGAGATCTCAATAACTCTCTCTCTCCATAATTGATAGAACCAGCAGATACAAAATCATAAAGGCCATGAAAGACTTGAACAACAATATCTACCAACTTACCTATTGACATTTATACAGCACTCCAACCAAAAACAGAATACACATTCTTTTCAAGAGCACATGAAAATATGTACAATAATAGACCCATTCCAGGCCATAAAAAATGCTTCAATAAATTTAAAAAGACTCAAGTCATATCAAGTATGTTTTTTTCCTTTAATTTTTTTTGAAGTTTATTTATTTTTGAGAGAGACAGAAACATAATGTGAGTGGATTGGGGCAGAGAGAGAGGGAGGCACAGAATCTGAAGCAGGCTGCAGGCTCCAAGCTGTCAGCAAGGAGCCTGACGTGGGGCTGGAACTCAACAGCTATGATATCATGACCTGAACCGAAGTCAGACACTCAACTGACTGAGCCACCCAGGCACCCCCATACCAAGTATGTTCTTATGCCACGATGGATTTAAATTAGAAATCAATAACAGAGAACTCTGGAAAATCTCCAGGTATTTGAAAACTATATAAAACAGTTCTAAGTAATCCAGGAACCAAGGGAGAAGAGGGCAATTAGAACATATTTTTAACTGAAAGAAACAAAAAAACAATACATCAAAAATTGCAGGATGTCATTAAAGCAGTATTTGGTGGGAAATTTATAGCACAAAGGCCTATGTTAGAAAAGATGAATGATTTTAAATCAATGACCTCAGCTTCTGCTTTATGAAGCTAAGTAAGAAGAGCAAATTAAACGCAGAGTAAGCAGAGTAAAGGAAATAATAAAGACGGAGTTGAATTCACTGAAAAATTAAAAAAGAAAGGAAAAATAGAGACAACAAAGTAAATCAAAGTCTGGTCCTCTCAGAAGATCAATAATCTTGATAAAACTTCAGACAGGTTAATAAAGAAAAGAGAGAAGAGACAAATTACCAATATCAGGAATGACAGTTGATGTCTCTACATATCCTAAGAGATATTAAGAAGATAATATGAGAATATTATAAACAAATTTGTCAATAAATTTGGCAACTTAGATGAAATCAACAACTTCTTTGAAAGACGTAAACTATCAAACCTCACTCAGAGATGAAATAGATAATCTGAAAATACCTGTCATCTATTAAATAAATACAATTTATACTTAAAACCTTTCTGTAAAGAAAACTCCAAACCCAGATGTTTTCACTTGTAAATCCTACCAAGTAATTAATAAAGAAATGAAATCAATTATACGCAAAAGTGATCTAGAAATTGAAAAAGTGAGAATATTCCTAACTCAGTATATGAAACCAGAATTATTCTGATGCCAAAGCTAGTCAAAGATGTAAAAATAATAACAACAAACACTTTAGTGCAATATCCCTCATAAATATTGATTTAAAATTTTTATTAAATCATATCTAACAGTATATAAAAAAAGATAATAGATTATGATCAGTTCTGGGGTTTATCCCAGAAATATAATATTAATTTAGTACTAAAGGCCCATTAATGTAATGTAACATATTGACAAAGAAGAGAATATATGATCATAAATAGATGTGGAAAAGCATTTGATAAAATTCAACATCCATTCCTAATAAAACTCTCAGCAAATTAGGAATAGCAGAAAACATCCCCAAACTGAGAAAAGGAATTGATGAATAACCTATAGCTAATATCAGACTCCATGTAATCAAAACTGGTACAGCCACTTTTGAAGATATTTTGGTAGTTTCTTATAAAAGTAAACATAGTCTTACTATAAGATCCAGACATCATATTCCTTGGTATTAGCCCAAATGAGTTTAAAGCTTATATCCACACAAAACCTGCACAGGGATGTTTATAGCAGCTTTATCTTATAATTGCGAAAACATGGAAACAACCAAGATATCTTTCAGTAGGTGAATGGAGAAATAAACTGTGGTACATCCATACAATGGAATATTACTCAGCTCTAAACAATATTAATGGTGTAGCAATGAAATGATGGAGGAAAACTAAATGCATCTAACTAAGCAAAAGAACCCAATCTGAAAAGGCTGCATATTGTATGTGTGATTCTAACTATACAACACTCTGCAAAAGGCAAAACTATGGAGATATTAAAAAGATCAGTGGTTGCTGGGTTTTGAAGGAGGGGGAGATGAATAGGCAGAGCACAGAGGATTTTTTGGGCAGTGAAAATGCTCTATATGATACCATAGTGGTGGATCCATGTCATACATTTGTCTAAACTCATAGAATATATAACACCAAGAGTGAACACACACACAAAAAATAAATATATAGTTATTTCATCAGACAAATGCTTTGTAGGACAAACCTTGGGGAAATCTTAAGGGAATGAATTCAGTCTATAAATTGTTTTTCTGATCGTTTGTGAAGTGTCTTGCAGCTGAATAATCCTGAGAATCATTCAGAAGATGGAAAATCTTAAAGAAGGGCATGGTTGCTTATTTTTTAAAATGAATGTTAGGAAATAACAGTGGGCAATAAAAATAATGTAGTGATATGTAAAAATGGCATGCAGCCTAACTTAGTCACCAAGCCACCCTGCTCACACAAGATTCATTAGTCTCAACATCAGTTTTGCTATTGAGTACTTTTATAGAAATGCATGCAATGTAATGGAAATGTACCTGTACCTTATTATACAAGTCTTCTGAATATAAATAATGCAGGAGGCCTGTTCTTTGCAAAAAAAGATGTTGTGTTAGAAAATGAAAACTGTAAACAGATTTCTAGTGAAAGGTATTGTATATGCTCCAGACAGCATCAAGCTTTAATGCCTGTGCTAGTTTTAAGTACGACGTGCACACACACTCATAGCACGCACACACACACACACACACACACACACACACACACACATACACACACACACATTTACTGGATTTTGATTTGGTTTTGTTTTCTTTTTTTTCCCCTTTTTTTTGTCTTTTCTATTCCTCAGTGAATCTGTACAGAATCTGTAATGTGAGTTTCCTTTGTTCATGATATTGTATACAAGGTCCCCCTGAAAATTAATAAGGATGTCTCCAACTCACAGCCCTATTTGCATACTTCTCCCCTACCAGTTAGCTTTTGATTTTCCTCTGTATCTCTTTATCTTTGGGTTATAGCTGAATAGTTCCTCTGCCAAATTCTGAATCAGCCTTTCACATGGATCCCACATAATATTTTTCTTCAATTCTGGACTATGCATTTGGGGTATTTACTCCTATTAGTTTCATGTGATTATTTTATAGTTCTTTTCCTCTAAAAGATAAAATATGTAAGTGTCAAAATAATTGGATAAGGCACTGCTAATGGTTTAATAAAAACAGAATTCTATAATGATAATTAGGATTATACCCAAGAGCTTTAAAGCTACAGCCCAACCAACCTTTTAAGAGTATAATATTAAGCCAGATCTAATTTAATAGAGTGTAGGATTAATAAATATTGGTCTCTTTTCTTCCTTGCTACTGGGACAGTCTCTGAGAAGATCTCAGTGAGAGGAACACTTATCTGCCCTTCAAGTCCTTAGATAACTGAAGTCTTTGATGCATGGGCAAACAGACCTGCTGAGGATGGGTTTCCAACATTTTCTCTTCTTGGAATAACTCCTGTTTCCCAAGAAGGTTTTATTATACATCATTAGTTAGTGGTGTTTACAGGACTATTATTTAGTAACTCATGACATTGAAGTTGGGATTAGCAGTTCTTGTTAACCAGTAAAAGGTACATCATTCCCCCTGGAGAACATATATTCAGCTCTTAAAAAATCATGGCCTCTGGCCTCTCCAAGATTCTGAAAATTCTCTCCTCCCCATGAAATCTCAACCTTCTTTTATAATGTCAAAGACAGCCTGTGGTGGGCAATATGCAAATACTCGTCTTTCTAGTCAGAAGAATAAGAAAGCTCACATGACTTTACTCTCTTAGATTAAATCACTTTGGATGCCAGTGCAAAGGCAATGGAGAGCCATTAAGAAAGCTATAATCAAAACGTTGAATTGTCGCAACAGGTAAATGGAAAAAAAAGTAAAATATTTCCATTTTAAAGCTCCTACTGGACAGAAGAAGAGTGGTGAAGGGAACAAGATACTTTTGTAACAGGATAGCCCTCGCAGGTCAATAAGTACAGAAGTGCCATCTGCAATCAGTGTAAACCAAGACAGCTGCCCTGCTTTGTGCGAATTGAGCACCTGTGTGAAGTACCATCTCTGCCATGGTTTTGAGCAGCTGAACAAATTTGGTGGCAGTTAAGAAAACTTTTATCTCCCTCTAGGTGGATTTTTACTTTCCCGTCTCAGAAAATAAAAGGTTTGCCTTTGGAAGTGGGATCTGTATTTGACGCAATAGTTACAATTTGTATGATCAGGAAGAGTGAGCCATCGTATCTGTACTTCACACTAATGGGGAGATATCACAGGGGCCAGACTGGGACTCAATGCCTATCCCAGCTTGTTCTCGAGCTGTCCTCCCCCTTCCTATGTGTGCTGTGCTGTTATTATAGTATGAATTACTTGTGCTTTGGAAAACATACTGAAGCAAATCAGTACATAGATTTTCTCAGTGAGAACAGAATTGGATGGATTTTAAAGTCAGATAAGCCCACTCAGATAAACAACTTGGGTTTTTCAATAAGGAGGAGGGATTCACATTGTTAAGGTAGAAATAAGAAACACCCTCCAGGCTGGTAATGGATTCCAGACAGGGGAGTAAGACAGGAGGAGCTGGAGTACGTCCACCGCACAATTCATGTGAAAGGCATTTCATGCTGACTCTTTGTCCCCTTTGGACTAGAAGGTAGTCATATGCAACATGCAGCTTTTACTTTGTAATATTCCTTAATACATTGCAAGTTCCTTTTGTTACCCAAACTCCTAAGTAAATCCCATATTTGCATAGAAAACCGTCATAATATTATTGGGGAGAATTAAACACTGGGCACTTAAAGAGAGTACAGCCTGCCCCATATTCTCCTTGCTTGACTTTGAAGTCTGTAAAGAAGGAGTAACATCGTATTGAGGAAGACTGTGGTATAGGAGCTCTAGGTAGTACCAATATTAGTAACTCCAAAAAGCTGGGCAAAGTGTGAATTCAGAAGCTCACAACAGAGATGAGAAACAGCACAGGGACACAATTCAGGGGCTGAATTTGAAATTCCCTCTTTCATAAACACCTCACAGGAGATTTCACTTTTACCACCAAGATTACATTTTCCTATACACTTAAAAACTTGACAGCAATGTTTAGCCCTTTATTAAATCTTTTACGATATGATGAACTCACATCATGGCCTTCGAGGAACACTGAGATATGCAAGGTGATTTTTCCCCTTTAAAATGTCTCGAGACTACAGTGCTTTTGGGACCTGCTTTGATTTCCTCTGTTGACTTTATCTATTGTATCAGCCCCCTCAGATTCACTTCTTTCCAAATAGTAGGCCCTACAAATTTATTCCTTTCTATCTAATCTATTGGTTCTAATCAGGTATGAACAAGAAGGCAAGTACAGTGAACTAGGATAAGAGGAAAAGATATTGTAAATAGTGCCTGAATGAATTGTTTATGAGTAAAAAGCAAATCAAGATTTAGGTTAGATGTCAGCTACTCTAGGCAGAGACCTCCCTGGAGGTATTCCTTGGGGCTCACATAGTACTCCCTACATGGTCTCCCCGCATCTCACAGTGCACTGTGTCCGTGTGTTTTCTTGATAATGTCTCCCTAGACTGTATGTTCCTTGAATTCCAGGACTGGGTCTATTTCAGTGATTATTTAACCCCATCATATATCAAAAAAACCTGGCAGAGAGTAGGATTTTAAAGATGCTTTTAATCAAAAAAAAAAAAAAAAAAAAGAATGGGACATATACAGCATTTAAGAAATTATGTCCTCCAGCTCACTCCTACCTCCATCCCCTATGTCCATAAGCACCCACCCCCTCTAAACACACACAAATTACTTAAACTAGGGTTTTCAACCCTTCCCATCAGAATCACTGAGAGCACTCTACAAAATTCTCATGTCTGGGCCCTACCAAGAGCAGCAATTCAATAACCCCTCTGTGGATGTGTCCTATGCATACTTTTATGTATGTATATATGTATTTGTTAATGTTTGAATGCTATGAGGTAATTAAAATGTGTAGCCAGAATCGAGAATTACCGAGTTAGACTTTTTGGTTTTACTCGTTTCCATGCTCATCACCAAGTATTTTGTAAGTACTATTTTCATCATTTTGTTTCTTTTCTCAGTTTATTCGAATATATTTACTATTTTCTTTTGAATAATGAATGTAAATAGCATACTTAAACTATTTTTTCATGTTTGATGATTTTTTAGGTGCCATTAAGTACAAATGAAAATGTGGTTGAATATATAATTATTGGGTACAAACATTTTTCTCTTCAGTAATTTATGGAAGTCCTACTGACTTCCAGCCTTTACTGGCACCAAGGAGAAATACGATCTATCAGAGCACTGGCTACATCTCCATAAGTAACTCCTTCAGCTTCGTAAATATAGTATCCTGTTGCATATCTTTGCAAATAGGAATTAGATAATTTCTAAACTTTTTTGGTAGAATAACTTTGCTTCTGTTTTAACTCTTTGCAGAGGTAGCATTTGAATTCTTTCTTCATGTTCTTTGAAACTCCCGAATGTTTTTATGTGTCAGCAATTTTTCTCTCAGATGGGACTATTTGTCCAAAATTGGGATTAAGCATGGGTTCTGTCAGAAGTTTTGTAAATTTCTATTCAATCTCTTAATCCTCAGTGAAGGGGCAGATGCTTAAACCAGCTAAACCTTTTTTTATATATATAAATATGAGTTCCAGGTGCTCATTGAGTTGAGGAAATAAGCTTCAGCTGTGGGCTGCCTGACCAGCGAATCACTGCTGGGCCAGAGATTGTTTCCCCGGGTAGCAGCGAGACTAAGTCGTTATTTCAGAAGCTGCCTACAGTCTGCACCTGTGGCCTCAGGAGAAGCTGGGATTCATGGGAGCATACTGCTCTTTTGTTTGAAAGCACCTCCGTGGACATTTTGCCAGGCAGCCCGGTTTCTCTTGGTGGGAAAGACTACAATAAAAGGAGGTGAGTAGGTCTGTGCAGCAAAGTAACAGGAGCTAGAGTCATTTTCTGGAGGACCAAAAGGAGGCAAAAGAAAAAGAACAGGCTCAGGAGGAAGAAGGGGTCTTGGTCTGCCTGGACATCTAGGGAATTGCATAGAGTTATGCCTGATATTTAATTTTAAATTGTTTGCTGCTATTTTCTGTGCTTTAGAACTCTTCAGTCAGACCCAAATCTTCAGAAAAATGCTTACAAACAATAGGCTTGTGTCACTGGTGTCTTAAGGAATGTGGAAGGAAGGACTGTGTCTGGGGTTAGAGTGGCCGTTCAGAGGGCCACTCAGAGGGCTGTTCAGAGTAAGAGCTGAGCAAACAAAGTTTGCTGCCCCCTGCCCCAAGGTATCTTTGAAATATTGGGACAGATCCTGGGCTTTCTACAGGGCAGTAAAAAGAGACTGGAGTCATTTTTATTTCCATTAAAGAGCACATTCTGGAAGAATAGGAGACAAAAGATTATGCCTGCTTTTAGAAGTGGAAATGAGCCAGCTCTTGAACTTTTCTGAGTACTCCAAACAACTACCATTACACTCCTGTTTCAGGATGTGGTTAGGGCCAGGAGTAAGTGGGGGCTGTCTTCAGTCACTAAATCCTAGGACTCAAGACTCAGACTGTATTTCAACTGATAATCCCCAAATCCCTGTGTGCTTTAGTTCTGGCCGTCCTGATTTAGGTGGTGCATGAACGATCCCTCTGGGGGCTCCATCCACTCACCCCAGATGGACCTTTGTATTCAGATATTTAAGTTTTACAATGTTCTTTATAAAGTTCTACCTGCTGTAAGTTGTTATACATCTCATAGGAATTTCTTGTCTTTTCTATGGACGACTCTTCCATAGCAATAATTTTATGCTTTTTTTTATACTCTTGTGACTCTGAGAAGGCAGCTGGATAACCCAGTGTGTCTCTTGTATATTTAGTTCACTTCATGTTTTCATGGGGGATATTTTAAAACTCTTTATATTTGTATAAACAAATGACTTTCTTAAATGTAAATAGGAAATATAACTGTTGTGCTATTTAATTAGCTCATCATGCCTAGTGCCTTGGAATAGAAATGAGAAATTTTAAGGTACTGATGAATTTATTCCAGGGGGAGATTGGTGAATGTATTTGTTTCTTATTGCTGTTCTAAGAATTACTACAAACTTAGCATATTATCTTACTGCTCTGGAATTCAGAAATCTAAGATGGATCAGCAGGGCTGTGTTCCTTCTCCAGGTTCGAGGGGAGAAGCCATTGCCTTGCCTTTTCCAGCCTCAAAGGCTTCCTACATTCCTTAACTTGTAGCCTCTCCCTCCATCTTCAAAGACAGTGTCCCAGCATTTTAAAGTCTCTGTGTCTATTTTTAAGTCTGTGCTCCATTGGTCCCTACTTTTATCATCACATCTCCTCTGACTGTGACCTCCCTGCTCCCCCACTATAAGTCCCCTTAATGATTACATTGTGCCCTTCTGTATAATACAGGATACTCTTCTCAGCTCAGTAGCTTTAACTTAATCACATCTACAAAGTCCCTTTCACCCTCTAGGGTAACATAATTACAGACTCTAGGGTTTGGGTGTGAACAACTTTGAGGGGGGCATTATTCTGTCACTATAGTGAATTAAAACCTCATGACCTGAATGCAGATTTAGGACAACTGTTGAGACTTGCAGTGAGTGGAGAATCCTACCTCAGCATTAAATTGCTGGTCCTAAAAAACTGCTCCACAGAACAAACACCAGTCTTAGAGAGCCAGCTGACACCATGGGATATGGATAGCTAGAGTTGCCCCAAACGAAAACCTCAGAAGATAAGGAATCATTTCATCAAAAACACTGTGCTTCCTCTTACCTCCAGCCTCCAAAGATCCAACATTTTCTACATAGAAAATTTTACCATATCCTTATTTTTCTACTCATCCTTCACATCTTAAAGTTAATTAATGTTGAAGCACTGTCAGATGGAGTTTTGCAGGCCTGATGATTTTGGACAACACTTTGTATGTTAGTACCTCATAGTCTCTGGAGTTGCTCGCTGAGTAATTTTAGATGACTAATAACCTCATAATTAGATAAATAATTGATATGGTTCAATTATCTGCTGCTTTACAACTTTATTAATATTCGTATTTGAGCTGTAGATGCCTCTCTGCCCTTTACCTGCCTGGGAGAAAACCTAATCCTCCACGGACTCAAGGATATGTGTTGGAGAACCCTTGCTAGAATCCAGGATATGTAAATTAGCCATCTTGTTCCCAAGCATTAGCAGCTGTTGTTTTAATTATTAATGAGATGGTCAGTATTTGCTGTAGGAGAAAGAGAAACCAAGTAAATGGGTTTGGTGTTCATGTCATTTAAAATCAATTTATTATTCAAGAATTCTTAACCAAAGTAGCTGGGTTGCCCAGAAGGTGGCCAGAAGTATGCTGGCTTTGGTGGTTTGTTTGTTATCTCTAGGTTATGCATGGGGTTGTGTTATTGGATTCTTCTTGGGGGTTGGCCTCTTATAAGCTATTCTGTAGTTAATAAGCTGTAATTAATAATTCAGTGAAATATTATCAGTTGAAATAATAAATGTCAGTATTATGAAAATGCAAAAGATATTTTTTTATTATTGCCTATCATTAACTGGAAAAGTATTATACAGGAGCACCTGGGTGGCTCAGTTGGTTAAGTGTCCGACTTCAGCTTATGAAGCTGAAGGTCATGATCTTGTGGTCTGTGAGTTTGAGCCCTGTGTCGGGCTCTGTGCTGACAGCTCAGAGCCTGGACCCTGCTTCAGATTATATGTCTCTCTCTCTGCTTCTCCTCCACTCATGCTCTCTCAACAATGAATAAATTGTTTTTAAAAAAGTATAATACAGGTGTTCTGTTTCGAAGGGACACATGTACCCTCATGTTTATGGCAGCACTATCAACAATAGCTAAAGTATGGAAAGAGCCCAAATGTCCATCAATGGACGAATGGATAAAGAAGGTATGGTGTCTGTATTACACACACACACACACACACACACACACACACACACACACACAATGGAATATTCCTTGGCAATAAAAAAGAATGAAATCTTGCCATTTGCAACTACGTGGATAGAACTGGAGTGTTTTATGCTAAGTGAACTTAGTCAGAGAAAGACAAAAATCATATAACTTCACTCATATGAGGACTTTAAGAGACAAAACAGATGAACATAAGGGACGAGAAACAAAAATAATATAAAAACAGGGAGGGGGGCAAAACAGAAGAGACTCATAAATATGGAGAACAAACTGAGGGTTGCTGGAGGGGTTGTGGGAGGGGGGATTGGCTAAATGGGTAAGGGGCACTAAGGAATCTACTCCTGAAATCATTGTTACACTATATGCTAACTAATTTGGATGTAAATTTAAAAAAAATAAAAAATTTTTTAAAAAGTTAAGTTATGGACAATTGTATACATAACTGGATTAAGTACTAGAAAACAGTAAGAGAGAAGTGGGTAAAAGGGGTGAAACGTTCAAACTTCTAGTTATAAAGTGAGTCCTGGAGATGTAATATAGCATGGTGACTATAGTTTGCAATACTGTATTGTATATTTGAAAGATACTAAGATCTAAAAAATTCTCATCACAAGAAATTGTAACCACATGTGGTGATGCCAACTAATTGTGGTAATCATTTCACAATATATGCATATATCAAATCATTATGTTATATACCTAAAACTAATACAATGTTATATGCCAACTGTATGTCAATAAAAAAATTAGCATATCCCAGCTGAAAAGGGGAAAAAACAGTAAACAAAATATCTGCTAATTTCTCTTGAAGGCACTATCTTAGAACTTCATTTCATCAACCATAATTTTTATATATTTAAAATTGTTATCTATATGATACATCACAATCTTATTTTAATGGAGAAAACATAATTTCTATTTTTTCTGGTTTACCCTGTAAAGGTCTCTGTATGTGCTTGATAACTACACTCAAATTATCTTTTTCTGTGACATAACATAATACATATTTAATTTTAAAAGAAATTTATAAAGTAACACAAGCAAAAAAAGAAAATAATTGGTACTGTATTGCAGAAGATTTGAGAAAGAAATCAGCATTTTCTTTGAATATTTCTTAATGAATTAGCTTCACAGTCTTAGCCAGAAGTATATAAGAAATTAAGTATTTACTCTATTGATTCAAATTATATTAGCTCAGAAAGATCTAACTACATGATTAGTGATTTAGATTTTGGAGCTCCAAGTGGTAGATAAACTTTATTTCTCTAGAACCTTAAACTGTTTTTAGGCAGATGTTTTCAAGTGATCAAGATACATGCGATAGTTCTATATATACCAGTATAAGTTTTATGGTATCCATGGCTTCTTTATGCTTTACATGAGTTGGTGACTATGTTAGCTTGTGAGAATTTGCAATTAAACTAAAAAAATAAATGATCAGAAGTAGGAGATACATACAATGTCCAGATTGTCTGGATAGGAAGGATTAACATGGAGAAAATTTTCATCTGCAGTTATCATGGACTCTTATTTACTGCTGAAGATGATGAAGATGGTATTCCTTGAATCTGACATTCAATTAAGATGATAGAGCTGAATGAAGTATGTTATTTTTATGTCTGAATGTTTGCCGTTGATGTCGGTTTGAAAAATAATTGTGGAGAAGATCACTATTCCCTGATAAGAAACAAGTTGGTCTGTACAGGGAGACATGGACATGCTCAAGGTGGGATTGTTAACAAAGGCTACTCATCAGAGAGCTGTGATGCTCCATTGGCTGGAGACATTTAAGATCATTTGGAGCAAAGATTCTCCCTGACTACTCCTTCTGGTGCTATTTTAACTTTTAATCAATCAGCTGATTCCTGATTAGTCAGAAACTTGAACTCTTTACAACCATGAGAATGAAGCTGAATAATCGGTGGTCAGTGACTATGTTAGATGAAAGGCTTACTAATCTTAGGCAAGGAGGTGAGGCAGAGACCAGCTGAATCTAGCTATGACAGCTGATTGCTCAGTGCAGAATGTAGCCATTGAACCTACCACCTTGCTGGAGGTGGGTAGAAGCAGAATCTACCAAGAATACATGAAACCTCACATGTAGAAAGTCTGGACTCCCTGCTTCCTATTCTTAGGATATTTAGGCATTTTCCTTATTCTCACCTATAGGAAGACCTAACACATTGAAAGTTTTCATCTTTTTAAGTGGATTAAAAATCAAGTCATCGGGGGTCACCTCTGAGGCTCAGTCGTTTGAGTGCCTGACTCTTGATTTTGGCTCAGGTTATGATCCCAGGGTTGTAGGATTGACCCCTGTGTTGGGCTCAGGGCTCTGCACTGAGTGTGAAGCCTGCTTGAGGTTCTCTCTCTCTTTTTCTCTCTCTCTCTCTCTCTGTCTCTGTCTCCCTTTCCTTCCCCCTCTCTGTCTCCCTCCTCCCCCCAACCAAACATCTCCCCTGCTCCTGATTGCTCTCTAAAATAAAAAATAATAATAAAAAGCAAGTTATCAGAAGATGTAAATGTGGCTCTAGATCATTCTCTTCTGGCAAGGAGGGGTGGTGGTAATATTGAGTATCAAGTTCCATGGGATTATATGTTATAGAAGTGGAAACCAGTAGTTATCACCAGTAATCTCAAGTAGGAGGAAGGGATAAGGACATGTAGGAGAGGTGCTGTGCTGGACACAAGGTGGCCACTCCAACTTGTCTTCACTGCCTCACTGTCCAGGCTTCTCTGCACAGGCAGGTCCCATTCCAGTGACCTTTCATGTAGACTGTGTATTTAACACTTGGAAAAGGCCTTAATCTCCCCAGTCTTTCTGAAAGTAAAAAGAACAACCCCCCTTTCATTCTTAAAGGAGTTAGTTGTGATGATTAACTAAGGTGATGCTTTAAAACACTTTGTGGTCAGAATTGGGCAGCTGAGACATTACATGTCTTTAAGTTGATTTCATGTAATGCAATAAGAACCATCATGCTTCTTTTTCCTCAAGGAAGTAATTTTAAAACTGTCCAAATCCAGTATGGATTGCATATTCAATGAGCAAAAATTATTAGAAATCCAGGACTAATCCTGTCCTAGAAATGTGTCATTCTTGCTGGCAAAATGGGAAGTGTGAAACTCTCCTTCCCACCAGCATAAACTGGGGAAGAGAAATGCATCTGTGAAGTCATAAACTGCTATTTCAAAGTTTAAATGAAATCTTTTAGAACACAAAAGGAGGCCTTGAACTAAGTTTGAGTTGGATGCTATAGAGAACTGAACTGAATAGCTTTGCTTACGAAAATGAAAGTACTTTTTTTTTGTTTCTGTCTTTCTTTCTTTGTTTTTAGAGGGGATGGAGAAGAGAGAGCCAGTAGAGGGAAAAGGGATTGGGGGGAGAGGAGAGACTGAGAAAGTCACTTAGCTGTGTGGGGAAAAAATGCTCATGAGGACAGGGGAGACATTCATTGTCCCATGTGAAGTCTTTGGAGTTAAATGCAAGCCTGCTTTGTCTCCTCCAGGCAGAATGAGTTCCCTGCCCTATAGAAGTAAATTTTATTGTGCATATGCACATGCATGACAGCATGGGGCTTGGTGGCTAGGGTAAGCAATAGATCAGTAGGTAGATAGGTAATAGATAAATACTCGTGAAAAGTGCTATGAAGATCTACTCATGGAATTTTAGTAGCAACTATCAGACGGTACCCTTTCTATACTCGGTGGTTTGGATAGGCCTGCCTGAGAATGAAGGGGTCAGGTCTACAAAGCACTAAGGTAATGGAGTTTGGGATGAAAAAAAAAGCAAGCCTAAAGGTCCCAAGGTAACTAAAGAGACCTTGTGTTTATGGAGAAGTAGGGGATCAGTATGAAGACAGGAAATAGACTCAAGGAGAGAGTATACCAAAATGATGTGTAATTTTTTTTTAAATATTATGTGTTTAGAATTTAAAAAATCACTCTGGCTATGTGGAAAATAGGTTGGAGAGGGGCAGATCAACACTACTGATGTCAAGATTAATCCTTCATTAGAATCTTTCATTAGAAAGTCAACATTCAGGTGTCTAGGAGTACATATCTTCATTAATCATAGAGGAAGCATTTAATCCATTTCTTCAATGAATGATCAAATAAAAGGACAAATGAAAAAATAAACACTATATAAACAATTATTTAGCTTGACAGTGGTTTCCAAACCAAAACAAATTTACAGTGTGCTTTCTCATAAAAATCTAAAATAGGTTTATGGCAGGTAGAAATTATGACTAGGAGATCATATTAACAGGAGCAGCCCTCATGATGAACTGTCAGAATTAATGGAGATAGTCATCTCTGATTTTGTTTTAAGTGGGACGATCTCTGTTAAACAGTATGGATTGTGCCACTTGAATAAAATTGTAGTTTTAGGAATAACTTATTTGTAAATTTGGGGGGTCTTCAATGCTAATCTCAAATGCAAAACAAATCTGAATCACAGTCTCAGAGAGGTTAAAGATTCCAGTGTGTAATGCTCTATTTTGTCATTGTGTCATCTGGAATTGTTTTATGCATTTCAGTGCAAAGTAAAAATGTATAGGGATCATCACTTAGTGATAAACTGTAGACTTCTAGACAAACATTTTAACTGATTTACATCTGTTTTTCCTCTAGGATAGCTACAGTATTTGATATACCTATTTCCAACTTATCAGTGATAGCTGGGGGAACACTTCTTTAGCTGTATGCAAATTGACCATGAAATGCACAAAGCCAGGCTATATGCCCATGGAGTAAGATCTGTTATGAATATCAGCTGTAGAAATACTGAGCTGTTCATCAAACAAGGCTCACACCAAAGACCTTAAGAGTAATTGATTGTCCAAGTCACATGGTAGAGTCAAGACATATACTTAAAAGAGCACTGAGCACTCCTGGGATGTTCAATAATTGATCAAAAGTAGCATTATGAGAGATGAATCAGAAATCAATCATTACTTCATTGCTTGGATATATAGAGACAGCTCCATTTAAAATATTTGTCTTGCAAAATTTCTGAGAGAGGAAAAATATATAATTTAACTAAGATGGTAGTTGACAAGCTAAAAGGAGATAAAAACCAAGAAAAAATATGTCCTTGTATTTGTGAGAAACAGGATTTAAACCATCTTATTTTGGGTTATTACTATATTTTTAGGTTTTCACCTCCTACCTTGTAAGAAAAGGGGAAAATGTAAGAATAGATAAATCTAATTTCTCAGTGATCCATATGAAGGTAGGAAAATATGTAAGGTTACTGAGGAATAGGGCATTTGTATAAAAAGCTTTGACTGGTTTGAGGAAAATTTGAGTCTCTAATCCTACTCTCCGTCAAGGGATCAGGAACACCCTCAGGAGCCTGACAGATAAATCTGAGCTCTGAGTTCCATTATTATTCCTGCTTGATGTTGTGCAAGATACTTAACTTTTACATCAGTTTCCTTATGTATAAAATATCTCAATCATCATCTTCAGAATTAATAAAAGGATTAAGTGAGTAATGTGCTCCTAGTATTTACCCAGTAGCTATGTAAGTGTTCAAAATGGCATTAAATAGTTATAATAATACCAGTAACAATAACCACATTTCCTTGCTTTAATAAATGTAAGAATGAATAATTATAGAAAAAAGGTGAACAAGAAAGTAGTAGAAGAAAGCATAAATGTGTCAGAACAATACTGCATGCAAAATATTGTTTGGAGATATTTATGGGTAAAATCAGGACTTTGCAATATAAGGTATATTATTGGCTTTGAACTTTATAGTTTAATCTTTAGGTTATAGTATCTCAGGGTGGGATTTTGACAGGATGAAGAATGAGCAACAGGGAGGAATAAGAAATGGGGACTGAAGGAACGATGGGTTTCCTCTTTAAGGGAGGAAATAAGTAAGTTTCATATATACAAGAGATTGTTGTATTACATTAAAGAGAAGCAAGTGGATCTGGGTATTATCACTGTTGAAGTTTAAGAACATATATCTATAAAGCAGTGTGTGTTGGTGGAGTAGCTGACTGTTTGGATTGGACCTCTCAACCTCTGTTTCACTTTCCTTACATTTGGAAGGTTTGGAGAGGTAAAAATAAATTTCCCAGATTCTTGCAGCTAAGGTTCTAGGTATCAATTAGCTTCTACCAATGAAATATACTCACGTGAGATTAGGACAACAGACTCATCTCTCCATGTTTATGATGGCTGACAAGTAAACTCTACTAGACATAAGTGTCTGCACAGGATTCATTTGTCATCAGCTTTGTGGGTGGTGACAGTTGTGGTGGCAACAGCAGCACTACAGAAGCAGATATTTCCTGCTCCTGGGTCTGTGTCATGAAGGTGTCACCTTGAAAAGCAGATTTAGTAGTAGCCCCTTGACTTTAGCTTTCTAGCCTTTTAAGTGATTTCTACATTAAACCCAATTTTGCTTGAAAAACCTAGAATGATTTTGTTTTCCTGCACTAAACCTGTGTTGTTTAGGAATTTCTTTTGAAAGAGCTACAGTAAAACATCTTGAACAAACAACTCAAGACCAAGATATATTCCACAGCTCTAAGTGAATCAGAACCCCATCTTAGGAGCCTAACATTAAAGGAGAATGCAGAAGATTAAAAAATAAAGTTGTTTGATGAGTGGACAGATGGGAGTTCTTTAAGAAAATAAGAGAGAATTAATAGGAAAAGGAAATTATTTGAGATGTAACTTGCTTCTAAAAATACACGTGACTTTTACAAATAATTAACAATTAGATGAAAAAAGGTTAATAGAGAATGAATTCTAGAGAGAAAATTAGAGTGATTTTTCAAGTCCTCTACTGTGTACCAGGCATTGTACTAAATGATCTTCAAGCATTTCATTTCAACCTCATAACAACTACTAAGTGCCATTATTATTATTGCCATTTTGCCAATGCGGAAACTAAAGTTCCCAGGTGTTAGGTACTGTAGTATTTAACACATGTGATAGACCTTGGATTAGAACTCCAAAGGTTTACCTTTAGATCCTGTATCATTAATGACTACCTTATGTTGCCTGTCAGTGATCTGTAGGACATATTTTCTGAACAGACAACTAGAGAACATGCCAGCTAGAAGAGAACCTGAAATTTGGTTTGTCCAGTGGTTCTTACCGGTGGCAATTTTGCGCCTGAGGGACATTTGGGAATGTCTGGAGATATTTTTTATTGTCATGATTGAGGAAAGGAGGTGTGTTAGCTGACATTTAGTGAGTAGAGGTCAGAGATGCTACTATATATTCTACGTTGTGCAGAATATTGTCCACAACAAAGAACTATCTGATTGAAAATGTCAATAGTGTCAAGATTGAGAAGCCTGGGTTAGCCAAACATTCCCCAAATGGTTTCATGGAACTTCTGTATATGAGGAAAAACAGCTTTGTGGTTTAAAAAAATGAATTTTGTGACATGCTATATAGTCTATTCCCTTTTTGAGTAATCTCTATGAGGATTATATTTTAAATCTTATTTTAACATAGAATTTAAAATTCTGAAAAGCCCTGCAGCAGCAAAGACACCTGTTTACCTTTTACTCCACAGAGAGATTCATAGTTAGGATTGCAGATGGTGGTGTTCACACAGGTCATATGTGACTTACCCAAATTATTGGTAGAAAGAGCCAAAATTAAATGATATTCTCTTGACATCAACTCTAGATGCTGTGAATTTTTTTTCCTGGCCAAGTATATATACCCCTTAACTTAGAGATGAATATCTGGGCACCTGGTAGCTCAGTAGGTCCTGACTCTGGCTCAGGTCATGATCGTGTGGTTCATGAGTTTGAGCCCCACATTGTGCTCTGTGCTGACAGCTCAGAGCCTGGAGCCTGCTTCACAGATTCTGTGTCTCCCTCTCTCTCTGTCCCTCCCCTGCTCATACGCTGTCTCCCTGTCTCTCAAAAATAAATAAAACATTAAAATAGTTGAATATCTAAATCAAAACTTATCCAATAAAATGTAATAAACCACAGATTATAAATCCTATTTCATCCAATTAGCAGAAATCAAATAACTTCTGTATACAAAGTTTTATTGTCTCTACCAACACATTCCTCCCAGTTGAAGTCAGAGAAAGGATAGAAATGACTATGCACCTAGACAGAGGCTTTATCCATTAATAGTCCATCTTTTACCACTGGGTATAACAAACAGAGTTGGTCTTATAAGCAGGATGGAGGGCTAATGGCAGGTGATAGCCTATAAGGCTGTTTCTGTTTATAAGATTCCTCTCTGGTTATTAAGCTATATGCCTGCCTCAGCCTTTGTTTTCTTTGGAAAACTGACTATACACACCATCTTAGTTCCTTCTTTACATACTGCCACTGTCCAACATTGTATGTTGGACATACAGTGTCCTCATGTTCCCTTGCAGGATCCTTAGAAAAGTAGAGAATAACACAAAGCTATTTAGCAGTGTTTTTCTTGAATTGAAAGACACATATAAACGATTTTTCCATGAAGTCTAAAACTAACCCATCAGGAAGAACAAAAGCATTGGAATGGTATTTCTCACCATGTTCCAGATTGAATTGGAAGAGAAGTGTCTTCCATGCCAATTCCTGACCAAATCCTTTTCTGCATATCCTAATGGATGGCTTGGCATACCTACGGGTTCCTTCAGACTTGGGCACAAGTGCTTTTTCCTTTGTCATAATGAGATTTAATCAAGCAAAGCCAAAACCATTGCTGCAAGTTAAACACTCCCCAGGGAGGGGGAGCCAATGACTGGGGGAGTAATGAACCTCTATTTAACTTTCAGATTTTGTTAATAACAGTTTGACTTATACTGGTTGGAGCTAATTAGTTGCTGCAGCTTCTCCATTAGTGGCTTATAAAATGGGCCTTACCTTGTGCATGTTAAGCAATTTTCTCAGTGTGGGTCATTTTAGAGAAAACAGAAGGAAACTAAGTGTCTTAAACATGCATGATTATTGCATTTTGTTGTGGTTTCCTTTTATATGGAGTTTCACAAATGCTTACAGATCCAATTCTGACAACTTCAGAAGCATGTAGTAAGATTAAATAAGTTGGGTTTATTTGGGGACCACCCCAGTTAGTTGTGAGGCATTAAAGAATGAATTTTATATGTATCTCATAGAAGCTAACCCAGACATGATATAAATTCTGTTTTGGTAGCAGTATTGAAAGTAGGATGCTGTTGATATTAAATAATAAGTTGAGGAGAAGTTAAGATGATAGAACAGCATGGAGACCCTGGTCTTGTCTCATCCCTGAAATGCAGCTAGATCAGGACCAAAGTATTGTGAACACTTAGGAAATTGAGTTGAGGATTAACACAATGATATGCATAACTTGAGCCACAGAACTCAGCAGGGACATGGTACAAAGAGGTGAACTGAGGGAGAGAAAAGCCGCAGAGGGTAGGGAGCTGTTTTTGCAGAGAGAAGACAGAGAGACAGGGCATCGGGATTGATGCAAGAAAGCACTCTCCTGAAAATAGCCAAAGAGAAAGAGTGAAAATACTCGCAGGAGACTCAACAAGAAATCTGTTCCCCAGAACCATTGACAGGAAGAAAGGAGAGTGTTTCAATACCACCAGGGTTCTATAAACACTGGAGTGCCTTGTCTGAAGTTTCAGAGCTCAGCGCATGGCAGTGTTCTGGTGAAGAAGCACAGCGAATTTCCAGGAGCAGGCAGGGGGGTTTGGGGGGTCCATATGCCATGTAGGAAGAAGGAGTTCTCCTACTTGGAGTCATTTGGTAGAGGCCATATGGCCTTCCCACAGGCAAAGGTCCCAGCAGACCCTGGAGAGCAGCCACATTTGCTGGTATTGAGACAAAGATGCCAGAGTGTGGTGAAACCTAGTGATGGCTGTGTGTTATGGTTTTCCATAATCTCTGGGCCTCTGCCACTGAGTGATCACACAAATGTTTTCCGGGGCAAGCTGGCACCCAGCCATTGTTCAGTGAGACCTTCCCCCAGAGTGTTGGTGCAGGTTCAAGCCATAGGGGTCTCTGAAGTGTCGGGTTTTGAAACACAACTCCATCTGAGAGGAAGGTGCTGCCTGGCAGGCAGACAGCTTGGATGTGAACTGGATAAAGTGGACAAAGACCTGAGACAAAGAAGGGGCATTTGATAGGGTCCTGTGCCAGAGACTAAGGAGATGGGTAAACTCATTTCCTCCTCTCCCTCATTTGTGCCATACTGACCCACCCCAGTAAGCTATGCAGCACCACCTAGTGGAAAATGAAACTGTTACAACAAGACTTGCCCAACTGTGCACTCCAAGTACATCTCCTAGAAGACCAGCACAAGCCTCTCTACCTGCTTAGTGTACGGACTATGGAGGGCTTCATAGTTTGAGTTGTACAGGAAACTGGATGTAACTTCATTCAGGTTTTATTCTGTTTGCTGTTTCACGTATTTGTCCATTTTCTTTGCTGCTGGTTTTCCTTAAATTGTATTCTTTTTTCCTCATCTTTCTTGGATACAGAAAGAGAAAATTTTGTTTTTATTTTTGTTTTTTTTTTTTAGTTTTTTATTTAATTTTTTTATTCTATTTTGTTTGATTTAATTTTATTGCATTACATATTTTTTAATTTTTCTTTTTTTTTCTTCTATTTCCTTTTTCTCTCTATTCTATCAAGCTTCTTTCAATAAGCAGACCAAAGCACACCTAGGATCTAGCTTACTTTATTTGAATTTTTGTTTTGTTTTTAATTTTTAATTACAATTTATTTATTATTTTTTTCTTCCTCCAAAATGACAAAATGAAGGGATTCACCCCCAAAAAAAGCTCAGGAAGAAATTATAACTAGGAGCTTAATCAACACAGATACAAGCAAGATGTCTGAACCAGAATTTAGAACCATGATAATAAGAATACTAGCTGGTGTTGAAAAAAAGCATAGAATCCCTTTCCATGGAGATAAAAGAAGTAAAATATAGTCAGGTCGAAATTGAAAATGCTATAATTTAGATGCCAATCTTGAATGGATGTCACAACAGCAAGGATAGACAAAGCATAGCAGTGAATCAGTGATATAGAAGAAAAAATTATGGAGAATAATGCATAAAAAAGAGGGAAACAAAGTCAAGAAATCACGATAAAAGACTTGGAGAACTCAGTGAGTTATTAATAGGGAATAATATCCTAATCATAGAAGTCCCAAAACATGAAGAGAGAGAAAAAGGGGCAGAAGGTTTATGTGAGCAAATTATAGTGGAAAACTTTCCTAATCTGGGGGAAGACACAGACATGAAAATCCAGGAAGCACAGAGAATTCCTATTAGATTCAACAAAAACTGACCATCATCAAGGCATATCATAGTCAAATTCACAAAATACACAAAGAATTCTTAAAGCAGCAAGGTAAAAACAAAAACAAAATGTGCTTAGCCAATAAAGGAAGACACATCAGATTTGCAACAGACCTATCCACAGGCCAGAAAGGAGTGGCAGGATATATTCAACATGCTGAATTGGAAAAATATACAGCCAAGAATTCTTTATCCAGCAAGGCTGTCATTCAAAATAGAAGGCAAGATAAAGCTTCCCAGACAAAAATCTAAAGGAGTTCATAACCACTAACCAGTACTGCAAGACATTTTAAGGGGGACACTTTGAGTGGAGAAAAGACCTATAAAACAAAAACGTCCAAAAGCAACAAAGACTAGAAAGGACCAGAGAACATTACCAGAAACACCAACTCTGTAGGCAACACAATGGCACTAAATTCATATCTTTCAGTATTTACTCTAAATGTCAATGGACTAAATGCTCCAATCAAAAGACATAGGGTATCAGAATGGATAAAAAAAACCAAGACCCATCTCTATGGTGCTTACAAGAGACTTATTTTATTTATGAAATTTATTGTCAAATTGGTTTCCATACAACACTCACTGCTCATCCCAACAGGTGCCCTCCTTAATGCCCATCACCCACCCTCCCCTTCCTCCTACCCCCCATCAACCCTCAGTTTATTCTTAGGTTTTAATAGTCTCTTATGGTTTGGCTCTCTCCTCTCTAACTTTTTTTCCCTTCCCCTCCCCATGGTCTTCTGTTAAAAAAAATAGATCGACCCTATGACCCAGCAATAGCACTGCTAGGAATTTACTCAAGGAATACAGGAGTGCTGATGCATAGGGACACTTATACCCCAATGTTTATAGCAGCACTTTCAACAATAGCCAAATTATGGAAAGGGCCTAAATGTCCATCAACTGATGAATGGATAAAAAAATTGTGGTTTATATACACAATGGAACACTACTTGGCAATGAGAAAGAATTAAATATGGCCTTTTGTAGCAAAGTGGATGGAACTGGAGAATGTTATGCTAAGAGACTCATTTTAGACCTAAAGACACCTGCAAATTGAAAGTAGGAGTTTGGAGAACCATCTATCATGCTAATGGTCACCAAAAGAAAGGTGGAGTAGCCATACTTACATCAGACAAACTAGATTTTAAAATAAAGACTATACCAAGAGATGAAGAAGGGCATTACATCATAATTAAGGGGTCTGTCCACCAAGAAGAGCTAACGATTGTAAATATTTATGCCCCCAACATGAAAACTCCCAAATATATAAATAAATTCATCACAAACATAAACTCATTGATAATAATACCATAATAGTATGGGACTTCAAATTTTTTCTTGTGGCTGACTTCATAGTTTTATGGTCTGAAAATATGCAAGGTATGATCTCTATTTTTTTGCATTTGTTGAGGGCTAATTTGTTGAGTGCTAATCAGTATGTGATCTATTCTGGAGTATATTCCATATGCACTTGAGAAGAGTGTGTATTCTGCTACTTTAGGATGGAAGTTTCTGAATATCTGTTAAGTCTACCTGGTCCAATGCGCCATTCAAAGCCATTGTTTCCCTGTTGATTTTCTGCTTACATGATCTGTCCATTCCTGTAAGTGAAATTGAATTAATAATAAAAAAATATCCCAGTAAGAATCCAGGGCTGAATGGCTTTTCAAGGGAATTCTACCAAACATTTAAAGAAAAGCTAAGACCTATTTTCTGAAGCTGTCCCAAAAAATAGAAATGGAAGGAAAACTTCCAAACTCATTCTATGAGGTCAGCATTACCTTGATTCCAAAACCAGACAAAGACCCCACTAAGAAGAAGAACTACAGACCATTTTCCTGATGAACATGGATGCAAAAATTCTCAACAAGATGATAACAAACCAGATCCAACAATACATTAACATAATTATTCACCATGATCTAGCGGGATTTATTCTTGGGATGCAGAGTCGGTTCAATATCCACAAATCAATCGATGTTATATATCATGTTATAAAGGATAAGAACGACATGATCTTCTCGATAGATTCAGAAAAATAATTTGGCAAAATACAGCATCCTTCTTTGATAAAAACCTTTAAGAAAGTAGGGATAGAAGGATCATTATATAAAGATTATAAAGGTCATATATGAAAGACCCACTGATAATATCCTCAATGGGGAAAAACTGAAGCTTCCCCCCTAAGGTCAGGAACATGACAATAACCACTGTTATTCAACATAGTGTTGGAAGTCCTAGCCTTAGCAATCAGACAACACAAAGAAATCAAAGGTGTCCAAGTTGGCAAGGAGGAAGTCAAATTCTCACTCTTTGCAGACGATATGATACTCTATGTGGAAAATCCAACAGACTCCATGAAGAAATTGCTAGAACTGATCCATGAATTAAGCAAAGTCACAGGATATAAAATCAATGTACAGAAGTTGGTTGCATTTCTATACACCAATAATGAAGCAGCAGAAAGAGAAATCAAGGAATCAATCCCATTTACAATTGCACCAAAAACCATAAAATACCTAAGAATAAACCTAACCAAAGAGGTTAAAAAAATCTATACACTGAAAATTAGAGAAAGCTTATGAAAGAAATTGAAGACACAAAAAATGGGAAAACCTTCCATATTCATGGATTGGAAGAACAAATATTGTTAAGATGTCGACACTACCCAAAGCAATCTACATATTCAATGAAATCCCTATCAAAATAACACCAATACTCTTCACAGAGCTAGAATAAGCAATCCTAAAATGTGTATGGATCAGAAAAGACCCCAAATAGACAAAGCAATCCTGAAAAAGTAAACCAAATCTGGAGGCATCACAATTCCAGACATCAAGCTGCATTACAACATTGTAATCATCGAGATAGTATGGTACTGGGACAAAATCACATAGATCTATAGAACGGAAAAGAGACCCCAGAAATGGACCAAAAAATGTATGGCCAACTAATCTTTGACAAAGCAGGAAAGAATATACAATAGAAGACAGTCTCTTCAGCAAATACTATTGGGAAAACTGGACAGCAACATGTAGAAGAATGAACCTGGCCCATTTTCTTACACCATACACAAAATAAACTCAAAATGGATGAAAGACCTAAATGTAAGACAGAAAGCCATCAAAATCCTAGAGGAGAAAACAGGCAACAACCTCTCCGACCTCAGCTGTAGCAACTTCTTACTTGACATGTCTCCAGAGGCAAGGGAAGCAAAAGCAAAAATGAACTATAGAGACCTCATCAAGATAAAAAGCTTCTGCACAGCGAAGGAAATGATCAGCAAATCTGAAAGGCAACCAATGGAATGGGAGGAGATATTTGCAAATAACATATCAGACAAAGGTTTGTATTCAATATCTATAAAGAACTTATGAAGCTCAACACCTAAAAAACAAATTATCCAGTGAAGAAATGGGCAAAAGACATAAACACTCTTCCAAAGAAAACCTCCAGATGACCAACAGACACATGAAAAAATGCTCAACATCACTCATCATGGAATTACAAATCAAAACTACAATGAGATACAACTTCACACCTATCAGAATGGCTAACATTAACAACTCAACCAACAACAGATGTTGGTGAGGATGTGGAGAAAAAGGAACGGTTTAGCACTGTCGGTGGGAAGGCAAACTGGTGCATCCACTCCTGAAAACTGTATGGAGATTCCTCAAAAAATTAAAAATAGAACTACCCTACAACCCAGCACTTTCATTTCTAGGTATTTATCCAAAGCATACGTGAGTACTGATTCGAAGGCACATGCACCCCAGTGTTTATAGCAGCACTATTAACAAAAGTAGAAGTATGGAAAGAGCCCAAATGTCCACCCACTGATGAATGGATAAAGATGTGGTATATATAATAATATACAATGGAATATTACTCAAAAATAATGAAATGTTGCCATTTGCTACACTGTGGATGGAACTAGAGTGTATTATGCTAAGCAAAAGAAGTCAGTCAGAGAAAGACAAATATCATGTGACTTCACTCATATGTGGAATTTAAGATACAAAATAGATGAATATAAGGGAAGGGAAGCAAAAATATAAAAACAGAGAGACAAACCATAAGAGACTCTTAAATACAGAGAACAAATTGAGGGCTGCTGACAGGGTGTTGGGTAGGGGGATGGGCTAAATAGGTGATGAGCATTAAGAAGGGCACTTGTTGGGAAGAGCTCTGGGTGTTATATTGTAAGTGATGAACCACTATACTCTTGAAATCATTATTACACTATATGTTAACTAACTTGGATTTAAATTTAAAAATTAAATTAAAAAATAAAAATAGAAAAAAATCTAGGTAAAACAAAAAAAGTAAGTTGAAGCTGCTCCATAGAATGAAAGGTATTCACTATATTGTTAGATTTATGATGTTTGACATTGGTCCCAAAGCAGACTGTTTCCACTGTTCATATTGTCTCCCAGAATTGTACTCTCAAATGAAATCAGGGAAAGAGCTTGATTACAACACAGCATTTAAAAAACACTGAAAAAGCGATCACACAATATCAGGGCAAGGGGCAAGGACACTATGGTCATGACCCCAGGCCCTCCTGATTTTAGAAGATGTTTATGGTAGTTGTGGAACATGCCTTGAGATCAGGGTATTTTAAATCCAATTATGATATTCTAAACCTCAATATCACTGTATTGTAAACTGAATTTGGAGGTGGATGCCATACAAACTAGGAGTGGAGGCCAGAAGGGAGCAGAGTGATGCTATGGATCCCTGGAGTATAGGTGTGTTTCCCTCAGCCCAGCCTCTCCTTTTAGCCCAGGCTGATCTTGAAATCTCCTTAGATCTCTGGTCCGATGTTTTGTGTTTATATGGTCCTTACCACATATCTTAATTTTCTGTGTCTTTCTTCTCAATTTCTAAAGATTTAGAATCTGATCTTTATGGTATTTGGGGTTCTATAATTAATAGAATTAACATGCTATTAGGATATATTTTGCTAGATAACTTGATTTCCTAATAGGAAGGGCTCTTGGCTATTTTAAGTCCTGGGCATCTGATGGAACAGGACAAAATTGAGGAAGGATTAGTGGGAAGGGACTTGCATTGGTCTTGATTTAGAAGGAGCAAAATTAGATTCACAATGCCATCTACTAAGCCTAGTAATATACCAACATAAATAGCATAAGCAGGCAAAGTTAACTAAGCTGGGTCCTGAAGTTGAGTACTTTCCTACTGCATCCATTCCTAAAGTCTATAAAACCGTCATTTTTACAGGTGTCACATCTTAAAATCCAAAATGTGATATATTCAACTATATTACAAATGTTAAATTAAGCAAGATATACCCATGGGTTATAACCTCTCCATCTCTGGTGCCAGAATGTAGATGTTCTTAACAAACAGAATGAAAAACTAATTTGTTGACATACATAATGCAATGCACTTTTATTTCTGGTTGCTCATTTAACATTAATGAAATGGGTTAATCCTTCAGGTGACACTGAAATCCCTCTGTGTGGCCATCAGTGTATCTGATAGTTAACAATCCAATGCTTACCCATCTAATGAGTGACGTGCCTGGGAAAGTAGTCCTTAGTCCTCAGGGAAGATGATGCCTACACACTGTTTTTGGGCACTGAGGATGCAAAGCCTATATTCTAAAGAGACACATGAATACTTTTTATGGGTATTGAAGGGTTTGTATAACATATACAAATGCTCCAGTGACTACTATTAGTCACACTAAAGTCTACTGTTCAAGTAGAAAGTTTTGGATCCCAGAGTAATAGAAATATGTCTTCATTTACATAGTACTACCCTCTATTCTGTCTCTATGGGTGCCAGAGGTGGACCATTAAGGTCTCTTTAGAGTCAACTGAAAAGTATGTACTCTATTTGGGTGCCCCTAGCACTGGGATATTAGTATAGTTCAAGATTTTATAACCTAATCCTACATTGCCCTCAGGACCAGAAGAGGCCCACTGCTGGGAAAGGTCCTGGTATTCATAAAGTTTTAATACTCTCTACTATTGAATCTTTACCACTTAAGGATTTATTTATTAAAACCAGCCCTGATTGATTTAGGTCTAATTATGGTAAATAAATGGAGAGATGAGGTCAGGGTACATAATTTTTAGAATTATTTCATTAACCTGGTAGTTTGTTAATTATAGAATTAATATATGCCTTTGGGCAAAATAATCCACTCAGAAAAGAAAAATAAAAAAATACAAATTAAAAGTTTCCTCCCCCCACTCAAAAAACTTAGTCTTTCACTCCCAAGAGACAACTAGTGTTAACAGCTTTTTGGTTTTCTTTTGATGTGGTTATCTTTTCTCTTTAAGCAGTGAACTCCTAGATCTGTTCTGTACCTATCATCAATACATAGAATTTTTGAAATGACAATGAAAATTGGAGATGCATAATATTTAACCATTTAACCATTAAACACCTACCCTTCCCAAGTTTACTGCCTGTTAGAACACATGTATAAATGTGTGAGCAAGTATTTCATTTCTCTTTTGACTTATATTAATTCAAATAATAAGTTTATTTCTTGTATCAATTTTAGAATGAATCTGTTGCTCTTCACTTAATGAAAGATGTGGAAATAGGGTACTTACTGTTCTTTACTAACAATCCCATTAATCCTTTTCCTTTTTTTTAGTCATTTTGTTATTTTACATCAAGGGTTATAACATCACATTATCTTTTGTGTCTATAATTGAATTTTGTATTGTGTTTGTGGTTTCTTTTTAAAACATGATATCAGTATAAAACTCCAAGCACAATTCACTACAGAACGAATAGAATGAGTGTATCTTTAGTTAGAGAGGAAAATATAATCTCATGTCATTAAAAGTTACTGCTTAAAGAAGAATCTATGTAGTGTCAATAATTCATGAACTTCCATGTGTAGATCTGGTTCAGTACTATCTTTCTTTTAAGCATGTAAACAGAATTGTTTTACATTTGTTCCTAATATGTCATTGACTGTTAATGGTTTGACTGGATCTACACATCTATGGAAAATGTTTTTCACCAAAATTTTGAAAATGTAATTTTTCTGTAGATCCAGTATTCCTAAAATGAAGTCTAATAGTCTGGAATAAGTAACTTGTTTTACTTTTAAGAAACCTTATAATGTTCTCTTTATCCTTGTAGTTGTAAAAAATCATGAATGAATGTCCATTTATGGTATTTTTGACGTTAATTTTTTCCTTTCTCAAATTTTTATTTAAATTCCAATTAGTTAACACAGAATGTAATATTAGTTCAGAGTAAAATTTAGTGATTTATCATTTACATATAACACCCAGTGCTTATTACAGGTGCCCTCCTTAATCTCCATCATCCATCTAGACCATCCCCTGCCCACCTCCCTCCATCAACCCTGTTTTTTCTCTATAGTTAAGAGTCTGTTTTCTGGTTTGCCCCTCCCTCTCTGTCTCTTTTGCCATTAATTCTATTTCAGATCACCTAGACATTTAATATTTGATAATGTTTTCCCTTAGATCCATTGTTTCTCTTATTATTTGCTCCTTTCCATTATTTCTGCTTTTTCATTCTGGAACTCTTATTGGAAATAAGTTGAAAACCTGTAATTAATTTCTCACATATTTACTTTGCATTTTCCAATTTCTTTGTTCTTTGTTTCTCTATATTTTGGACGTTTATTTCAACTATATTTTCAGATAATCATCTTTTTTATTCGTGTCCATTTTGTTATTCAAATGATCTACTCTTTAAAAAACTTAAGTTTTTTAACTATATATTGTGTAATTAATATATGCCAAGTATATATTGTGTAATTAATATATGCCACATTGGGGCGCCTGGGTGGCGCAGTCGGTTAAGCGTCCGACTTCAGCCAGGTCACGATCTTGCGGTCCGTGAGTTCGAGCCCCGCGTCAGGCTCTGGGCTGATGGCTCAGAGCCTGGAGCCTGTTTCTGATTCTGTGTCTCCCTCTCTCTCTGCCCCTCCCCCATTCATGCTCTGTCTCTCTCTGTCCCAAAAATAAATAAACGTTGAAAAAAAATATATATATGCCACATTATATAATTATTTTATAAATATGATGTATATGGACATATACATTTTTAGTCACAGAGTAATCCATCTAAAACAATCCTGTTTTATGAGTACATTTTTAAAATTTTGTGACTGTTTACTGGCTTGTCTGTTTTTCTCAGGCAGTGGTCCTTCTTTATTCTTTGTTAGCATTCTCTTTCAAATTTATTTATTTTTTCTTCTTAAATGCTTAACAATTTCGAGATGTCTTTGAATATCTGTGAACAAAGAATTATGTTAGAAGAAGATTATAAAGGAAAATGCAATCATAGTGGGTGCCTATCCCCTGCCTAAGCTGGGAGGGTTTATATTTTTTTAACAGAAATCCTATATGAAGTGAAATAATGTCCTGCAGTTTTTCTTTGCTATTAGCAAAAGTAGGAATTTCTAACTAGACAATGGCATCATCACTGGAAGCGCAATATACAAAATTGATGGCTCTTTCCAGGAAAAAGAAATCTCATTTTGATACAAAATCCAAGTCTGTCAATGTTATTTTTAGTTTGGAATAGTTGTAACTCATAAAATATCAGATAAAAATAAGGAATTATACTTCATGGTTGATATTATTTTAGTGTGCTTCATGTTCAAAAATGTTGTCAATATGTTTGGGTATCTAATCCCACTGATATGAACATTCTGTGAAAAGGCACATTTGTCTAGGTCTGGGTGTAGAGCACTAAATCGAGTCATTTATTCATTTATTTGACTAGTATTTGCCCCATTTCTGCTATGTGCCAGGCATGTCACTGCAATCTGGGTTTATAGTGGTGAACAAAGTACAGTGGATCTCTTTCCATGGTGGATGAGTAAGTTACAGATGTAATATATGAAGGGAAATTATAAGGTTTTAAGAGAAAGCAAATGAATATGAGTAATCAAATATTATCCTTTAAAGAAGTGGTATTTAAACTCAATAAAATTAGGAGGAGAAGAGAAGTGCCTCTGATAAAGTGTGGTCATGTGGACATTTCGGAAAGATGAAAATGGCAGATAAGAAAACCTGGTGTAGCAATAGACAGATATACATCATGGGATTGCTCAAAGGGCAATGTCATTTGGAGAGAAGAAAATTTTGCAAGGCAAGCTTAGAGAGCAAGAGAGAGGCCACAACATGAAGGACTTTGTCCTAAGGAAAATTAAAAGTTACTGGATATTTTATTTTATTTTATTTTATTTTATTTTATTTTATTTTATTTATTGAAAGAGAGAGAAGGGAAGGGAGAGCATAGGCAGATGAGGGGTAGAGAGGGAGAGAGAAAATGCCAAGCAGGATCCACGCTGTCCGTGCAGAGCTCCACACAGGGCTCGATCCCAGGAACTGTGAGATCATGACCGAGAGTCAGATGCTTAACTGACTGAGCTACCCAGCCACCCCTGGATTATTTTAAATGTGTGAGTAGAGTGATCAGATTTGCAATTTAAAAAAGAATTTATTTCATTGTGGATGATGAATAATAAATGGAATATAATTGAGAGTCCAGAAATAAACCTACATGTCTGTGATAAATTGCTTTTCAACAAGGGTACAAAATACTTCATTGGAGAAACAATGTTTTTTTTTTTTCATCCAAGGATTTGGGTAACTTTTATCCATATTTAATCCAGATGTCATGCTATACTCAAAGATTAACTCAAAGTGGGTCAAACCTAAATGTAAGAGATACAACCGCAGAAGTCTTAAAAGTAAACATAAGCCTGTGACATTGAATTAGGCTATAATTTCTCAGATATGACACTAAAAACCTGTCACCAAAGGAAAAAAATTAGGGAAATTGGATTTCATCAACATTAAAAACTTTTTTTAAGTTTATTTATTTATTTTGAGACAGGTGGGAAGGGGCAGAGAGAGACGGAGGGAGAGAGAATCCCAAGCAGCCTCTGCCCTGTAAGAACAGAACCTGATATGGGTCTCAAATTCATGAACTGTGAGATCATGACTTGAGCCAAAACCAAGAGTCAGACACTTAATCAACTAAGCCACTCCAGCAACCCAACATTAAAAACTTTTTAATGTCAAAAGGCACTATCAAGGAAGTGAAAAAACAAACCACAAAATAAGATAAAATATTTGCAAATCATGACTGATTAAGGTCCAGTATTCAAATATAAAAAGAGTTCTTATAGCTCAACAATAAAAGACAATCCAATTTAAAATATGAGCAAAGGATTTGAACAGATTTTTCTTCAAAGGAGACAGACAACCAATAAGCAAGCACAGGGAAAGGACATCATTAATCATTAGGGAAATTCAGATCAAAACCATAGTAAGTCACTGCTTTATACCCATAGGATGGTTGTAATCAATGGATGAAAACTAGCAAGTCTTGGTAAGTATATAGTGAAATTGGAAGGTTTATGCAATGTTGGTGGCAATAAAAAAATGGTCCAGCCACATTGGAAAGTTTCTTCAAAAATTTAAACAGAGGGGCACCTGGGTGGCTCGGTCAGTTAAGCGTCCGACTGTTGGTTTTGGTTCAAGTCATTATCTCATGGTTTGTGGGTCCGAGCCCCACATCAGGTTCGAACATATTTATCAAACACAAATTGCTTGAGATTCTCTCTCTCCTTCTCTCTGCACCTCCCCTGCTTGATTACTCTCTCTCCAAATAAACACATAAACATTAAAAAAAATTAAACAGAATTAATGTATGACCCAGCAATTCCACTACTGTGTATGTATGTGTGTGTGTATACATACATATATATATGCATATATATGTATATATGTGTGTGTGTATATGTATACACACATATACGTATACATATACATATGTATATGTATACATATATGTATACATATACATATGTATACACACATATATGTATACATATACATATACACATATATGTATATATATATATATATATTCAAAAGAATTGAAAACCTCCCGACACAAAGCTTGTACAGAGATGTTCATAAGTAGCATTATTCATAATAGTCAAAATATGAAAACAACCCAAATGTTCATCAGTTGGTGAATGGATAAACAAAATATGGCATATCCATACATACATGATTCCATTTCCATGAAACGTCCAGACTAGGCAAATCCATAGAGATGGAAAGTAGGTTCGTGGTTGCAGGGGCTGGGGGAAGGGAAGAATGAGGAGCAGCTGATAATGGACATAGGGTTCCTTTTGAGGTCGTGAAAATATATTGGAATTTGTTACACAAACTTGTGAATATACCAAAACTTTCTGAATTGTATACTTTAAGAGAGTGGATTTTGGATGTATGTGTATTTGTTTCCTAGGGATGTCCTAACCAATAACCCCAACTTGAAACCACAGAAATGTATTCTTTCTCAGCTCTGAGGGCTGAGTCCGAAATCAAAATGCTGGCAGGGGCATACATTCTCTGAAGTCTCAGGGGAAGAATCCTCCCTAGACTTTTCTGGCTTCTGGTGGGCCTGGCTGTTCCTTCTAGATTCTGATCTCTGCTACCTCCTCCCTTGTGTGTCCGTGTGTCCACTCTCCTTCCTTCCTATTATAAAGGTATCGGTTACTGGATTTAAGGCCTTCCCTCAGTCCTACCTTATTTTATTCTGAGATACATTTAAATCTGTCCAATTTCCATATAAGGTCACAATTTTGAGGTTTGAGTGGACATGAATTTAGGGGGGACTCAATTCAATCCCCTATGGTATGTAAATTACATCTCCAGTTTTTAAACACATATATATTAGGGACTACAAAATAGTTAAAAATCAAATGCCTAGTTCAGGTCCTGCAGTTTTGTCAAAGCCTTCCTTAATTATTCAAGATGAGGAAACAGGCTCTGTTAAATTTCATATTCTCAGTGCCATAAACAAGGAACCAAAAAATACTTGTATTTAGGCAATAATGATCAAGTGAGTGCACTGGCCAGAAATGTGAACAAAATAGACTAAATCCCAGCAATTATGGAGCTTATAGTCTTAACCATATCTTAAACCAAAAAGCAACGTAATGGTGGTTAAAAGATTACTATGTTTTTCTTTCAGTGTAACATTTTATGTTACAGGTTATGTAGTTATATGTGTATTCCTTCAGTTATATGGTCTTTTCCTGTGGTGTATATATAAAACCATTATTTGAGCACCCTTGTACCAGGCACTGTATCAAGCCTGTGTTCATTTAATTTCTTAACAACAATCTTATAAAATGCGTACCTCATATTATCTTAAAATTCTGGATTAAAAAATACAAGATACTATATGTAGCTAAACAAGTCTCTTGTGGTCATGCAACTGTAGAGTTTCAGAATTTATTTTCTGACGTGGATTTCAACTTGATGCATCTTTATTGTTCACCGACAACATGCAAGTTTTTATCTGATTGAAGAGTAATTAATTGTCCTAAAGGAAAATGTTTTTTTTTTTTTTTTCTGCTAGCACATAGTCTCCTTTTAACATGACACATTTCAGGATCTAATTGTGTTGAATTGCCATTTGGTCATGCTTTTCACATCGCAATTCACTCTTTAATGTGTTTTCATTTGATTCCCACAGCAAGGCTGAAACAGTGTTTAATAGGAATTATTATCCCCATTTTACAAATGAAGAAAAGAAGGTTCGTGTAGAGGTTACTTGGCTAGCCCATGGGCTTACATTTACTAGGAAGCTGACTCAATTGGCTTTAAGTCCAGTTATATCATCCACAACATTATGTCCATCTACGTCTCTAATGTTTCATTAAGGCTGTGAATAATTCATACAAGTAAACTTTATTAATAATGATTTCCCCACTCTGTCAGATAATGAAACACTATAAAGTTCTCTACTTTTATCTCACAGGAATTGTTCCACTCTGAGCTGTCCTCACAAATTTCATTGTCCGTCATTACAATGCTGCCCTAGATCTCAGGGGAGAGAAACTTCCTATTCCTTCAACAACCCAAGGATAAAAGGGACTAGAGGATACAATGCCCAAACAATTATAAATGGAGATCTAAGGTATCCTGATTGGACACACACTAAAAGGGGGTGACAGACTTAATGTGTTAGGAAAACGGAGACAAGAATTGAATTTATTTCATGCCATTCTGCTTCGGCTCTGAATAGAGTCAAAGCTAAGATGTCAGAGTTGGCTGTAAGAAAGAGGAGGCTGGTGAGCTGGCATGTAAAATTAGGGAAAAGGAAGAGATCCTTGTAAGCATGAAATTTACAACTCTAAAGGGTTCAATGGAGCTCCCTCCCCTGGGCAATTAATGAAGGTTCCTCACAAACACGCATTGGCAGATGGGTGGCTCTGAACCCAGCCTTTCCTGAGACTGATCAATAATTGTAGCAACTTCAGCTGATCTGGGAGTAGGGGGCCCTGGGAAGAGTAACAATAGAAAGTGTGGATTTCTGAGACATAATTTCAGAGCAGATTCAGCAGTTTAAAATGCGTGGTTCGAAAGAGTCTCAGAGGAAATGGCCTTTCACTAATGGGAGATTGTGAAAAGCAAGTAAGCAGAGCTGAGGTTTTGAAATATTTACCTTGAGGGTAAGACTTGAAAAGTCCCCATCTGACTATAAGACGTTTGGGGCTGGACTTTAAAGCCCCCTGGGCAGCTTTAAGTTTCCTCTAAGGTGGAGGCAGTCTCCCCAGGCTATCATAAAACATCTTTGGTTTCACTAATAAAAAATAATGATTTTTTAAGTTTTCCTTTTCAGTGTCTGTTTAATTGCCTAGAAACACACTGTACCCCAGGGCTCCACCCACTGGGGGTAGGGTCTTATTTTCATACATCATAAAAATCTGTTTAATTTTCCATTTCACTCATAGAATTTTCAATAGATTTTAATTATCTTAGCAGACTCCTAAGTATCGACATTATCTCAAAAAACGATTTTGCCTTAAAAATAATCAAACATAAATTTCTACAAGCTGTACTTGTTAATTTATTAAAAGAGAACCTTCAGGTTGGGTTTTTGAGTTTGTCCAAAAATCTCACCATACATTTCCCCAATCCTTGCGTGTACATACACATTGGGAGGGTTGATCACCCACCGAATTGTTCTCAGCGAGGCGCTGAGAGCCTGGTGAGCAATTAAGTTTGTACTAAGTAAATGAATGAGTGAAGCAAGGTCCCATTTGATCTACCAAGATTTTCAAAGATGTGGCTTTCAGGAAGGCTTTGAATTCTGTTAATGCGCTCAAGACACCAAACACTACACCATCAGGAGAAATCATATCTTTGATTTTCAAAACGCATCATATCATTGTGAAATCTATAACGTTTAAGGTCCTAATTGGGTACACAAAGTAGATACTTCACAAATTTCAAAATGGTTCTGAAAGTCAGATGGCTTTAACCACATGTTACTGATAGGAACCTGAAGCCCAGAGAGGGAAGAGAATTCCCTGGGTTCATCCAGCCAGAAGGTAGCTGAGCCTGTATAGATGTCCACTTCTTCATTCTGTGATATTCTAAAGCCTCGGTTCTTTGCAGCAGGCTGGGCTCTCTCTCTCCCTCAATTACCATTTTATGATGCTCGGAGAAATATCTTGTTATTTGTTTCTATATTTTGGATTCCAGGATAAATGTGTTACCATATCAAAGCCAAATTCCCACTGCTGTTATTCCCCATAGCCTCTTCACAAAACAATGAGCTGAACATGCCATGCTAGGCCCTTTCTCTCACTTTTGTATTCTAGCAGCTGGAAGAATCCGTGTTCGGTCTCCTTGTAAACATGAGAAAACCCTGCCCTTTCATTTGGACAGTGCCTCAGAACAAGTGATTTTTGTGACAGGGTTTATGATTTTGGTCTGGTGAATGAATAAAATTGCAGACTTACAGGATTTGGCCGTTCTTCCGTCTTAAATGTAAAATGTTTCTAAAGCCGGTGTTCCTGCCTCACAAATGATAGTCGAAGTGTGCAGCCCTGTGATACCAAAGCTTAATGTGGCCAGACCTTGAACTTTCTGTCTCCATCTGACTTTCTAACATTCAGCGGCTAGAATACAAAACGGTCTGCTGAGGCTCTGCCTCCCGGGTGTCGGCAAGAGCAAATGCTGAAGGTCTTTCAACTCAGTGGGCTTCACACAAACTATACCCCAGAGAGAAAATCTAAGCAGTGCTTCCGGCAGGTGCATGATGTGGTTCAGAAGCAGCAAACATTTGATGCACGAGCAGGAGGCACTAAAATAGAGGCTGGGGAAGAAAGGAGGGATCAAGCAGTGATGGGAGCAGTATTGCGTCTGAGTTCCAACGTTCGTGCTGCTTCGCCAGCCGTCTCTTCCCCGCGCTTTCAGGTTCAAAACGGATCAGAGGGGGCAGGTGAGGCAGAGGGCGCAGTGCGGAGCAAACCGATCCCAAAACATCCTGGAGAAGGAAGGGGGCATTGCTCCTTCCAAGGAGGGGAGAAGGAGACTTGCCTCCCACAAAGCAAGAGCTTTCCGGGACCTTGTGATTAGCTCAAAGGGCACAAGGCATTAAGTGGGTATTTTCTGATTTCCTTTGCGGAGCAGTGGAAGAAATGGGTGGTGGTGGTGTCGCTGCTGCTGTTTTTTCCCCTCCAGCTTCATCATCTTTTCCCTTCTTTCTTAACACACACACACACACACACACACACACACACACACACACACCCCTTGTTGTTCTGAAATAAGCTTGACAGATTTTGTAACAAAAGGTTTTGAACACACCGTGCAGGTAAAATTTAGCCTGTGTATTGCTCTCTAACTGATTTTGTTAAGTGACTGCTAAGACTGGGGCGGTTTTCAGGGTTTGGCGGGGGGGGGGGGCATGGGGGGATGAATTTCATGGATTTAGGGACTGTCTGGTGGTATGTGTTTGCTCACCACAGGACCTTGGGCATCCTTTTTGAAACAAAAGCCTTCCATGTGAATACCTGGTGATCAGAAACCTTTTATTATCTGCCTGTTTCATCACCCCATAATGAAGACTGTGGCAGGAATCTAGGGCTTCAAATGGCAAACAGCACAGGACCCATGGCAATGAAAACAGAGCTCCATGAAGTCAACGAGCATTCAGGTGTACTGTGAGCCCTGCTTAGCTCTCAGGGAGCAGTTGGAAATACAAAAATGGACTTAGCATAGTGTTTATTCTTGTTGGCTACCTCTTCTAGATAGATTTCCTTTCATTTTATGTAATTTGTTTATATGGTGATATTAGTCCCCAAACATAACTCCTTGAAGGAAAAGTCAGATTGGGCCAAATAAACTAACTGCAAGGCAGCGTGAACACTGTTTTGATACTTGTTAATACAGATCTTCCCGAAGGTTGTGTATCAGGTGGGCTAAAGTTTCTAGCTGTATCGATCCTCTCGGTCCCCGTGGAGGTTGGGATAAGCCTTGAGGCTGCCGTAGCCCCTGGGCTTGTCACCCTTGGCTTCAAACAGTCTCATCAAATTGCCACAGTGTGCTGTACAAATATTAGCATATTCTGAGTATACGATGTGATTAAGGCCTACGCTACCTTCTAAACTCTAGACATTTGATGTCAACAGCCATACAAAAAGAATAAACAAAATAGTGGGAGCCTTTTCTAGTTCCGCAAGACTGGATTCATACTGCTCAAGAGGCAAATTTTGTCAAAAATTGTCCTGAAACTTTAGATAATTTCTACATGTGGGAATCAATAGTAGCAGCCCTTTTGCAACTTAATTTTTCCCCCACAAAAGATTACCTGTTTGAGAATTATTGATAAGATACGTGTAGATGATTGATCCATTCGAAGCACTGCAAGTTATACAGCTGACTGCGTCTCTCCATTTTATTTCACTCCGATGGTCATTTAGACTCACAATTTTCACTGTAAGTGACGATGGTGCTATGAATATCTGTATGCAGATATGGTGGAGATACTTCAGGGAAATGGTTCATGGGTGGGGGGTACACTCTCCTCCTAGGATGTGTTTGAAATTGCATGTGTGAGGCTTGTTCCTTGTGATGGCTGGAGGACACTCCTGGCAAATGATCCTAGGGGGCCAGGTACACTTTGCATTCTTCAGTAAATATCTAGCATAATAAAGAATTAGCCATCCAAAACAGCAATATTTCCCCTGTGGATAAACAGTGTACTAGGTCAGATGCTTAGAAGTGAGATCGCTGGATGCACTGTATTTAGTAGATTCCTGCTCAACGTCCATCTCAAACAGCTCCTTGCCCCCCTGACCTATAGCAAAACATGGGAAGTGAGAAGCCCCCTTCTACCTGCAGCTGTAGATTCACGTTAGCTTTCCCAGGCAGGTGTTCACATGGAGACTTGGAAGGGAAACAGCAAGGTGAAGGTGGCCTGCTCTGCTGACAAGCAGGCACAGACAGAGGCCTTTTAGTTATTTATCTTTCCCACGGCAGATGCTGTCCCACTGTCAAGAGCCAGCATACAGGGAACATTTTTTTTTTTTTTTTGCCTGTGAACCAGCAGATGTGTTGTGGCTCTGGAGATGACAGTTGTGGTGACAGCTTCCTGACCCTGGCGTAGCAGCTATGTGGGGGTACGTTCTGTCCTGGTTCCCAGGCCCCTCGTTGTGGCGGGGATATCAGTGTCCCAGGTGTGGTGGAGACAGGGTTGCTGTGCACTCATTCCCAAAGGCCCCTGCGTGGGGCTATTCCTTCAGCCTTTCTGAGAATTTTAGATGCCCCTGCACTCCTGTTTTGAATTGCTTTCTGCTTCAGACATCTAGATTCGTTTTCCTCACATTCGGCTGAACCATGGCTGAAGCACCAGGTTTTAGGAATTAGATATCTTTGTTTTTTACTAGATTTTGCCATGTTGGTCTTTTAGAATATTGGATCCATTTACACCACCCCATGTATGAATTCCTGTTTCCCCACACCCTCAATAACATTTGAGATGGTCAGTTGTCAGATTATTACTGCTTCTCCTCCTCTTTCTCATTATTATCATTATTGTTTCTCCATCCGAAAATTGTACAGGAGCAAACGGGCGTCTCCATTTAAATGCCCTCATTATTTGTGAATCGAACAGTTTTTCAAGTTTATTGTTTGCTTTCCTTTTTTTGATAATGCCTGATGATCTCTCAATCTATTGTGCTATTGACTTGTTTATAATTTTCTATATCAATATGTAGACGTTCATTGTATCCCTGCCATGCCCAGTCATAGGCTGGAAGCAGCTCAAGGAGCACGATCTTACGACAACTCAGCGGTGGGTTCCAAGGCTCAACAGCTCAGGCCCTCGTCAGTCCCCGCTCTGTGTGGTGAGAGGTCAGTGAAGCACATTCTGTGGCTACCACACTGCTCCCTGCACTGTTCAGAACTGCTTCTTCACACCAGTTTTAGGAGCAGCTCCTCTGCGTGTTCCCCATCCTCCTTTCCTGAGGAGAAAAGAAGAACAGGGTTAATGGGTTAGACTAGAGGCCCCATTGCTACAAATGATCCCCAACTGTAATGACATTTCACTACCCATTCTAAAACCCTTCTGTCCTCAAGTACCCATCCCAGCAAGTCTTGGTGGCTCACCTGGTGGAGTGATCATTCCCACCTCGTGGTGTGACCCAAACCTTCACTTCTGAAGAGTCCAAAGCTTCGATGGCCCTTCTCTTTTTGGTTCTGGATTCCTGCACAGACCCATGTACATTTCAATGCATAAGGGGAGTACCAGGAGGTGACCAAGTTCCATGGGTACCTCTCCTGGATTCCACAGGTATTTCTCCTTGCCCCCACATTGTGTAGAAAGAGCCATATCTTGTCCTGATGATCAAGCCCAATTACTCCTGCTAATAAAGCTTATTTTATTTATTTTGAGATAGTGTGTGTGTGGGGGGGGAAGGACAGAGAGAGAAAGAAAGAATCCCAAGTAGGCCCCATGCTGTCAGCTCAGAGCCTGACACGGGGCTCCATCTCATGAACCGTGAGATCATGACCTGAGCTGAAACCAAGAGTCGGACGCTTAATCAACTGAGCCACCAAGGTGCCCCACTCCTGCTAATATAGTGACTCTTATTGCCTGCTTTTCCCTGGTCATAGAGTCCAAAGTTCCCTAGTAGCAGGTATCACTTATAGTTCAGTAGGATTCTTAGCTGTGTCCCTTAGCAAGAATGTACACCTTTGGGGACCAGGATCTACAAACCTGAAGAGCCTAGAGTTATAGGAACAGAAATCATAAGGTCCCCCAATGAATCATTGGTAGTGATGGTAAGTGGTGCCACCCTTGCTTCCACCCCATGGTTTCTGAACACACGTATCCTTCCTAGTGGGGACAAACCATTATATAGAGAGACATTTAATAAATGCATTGTGCTGTGAGGAATCATACTTACTCCTTTCAGACTGTTTCCTCTAGGCTGGCATTTCATTGCACTTGTAGGACATTATTCTTGTGTTCTGTGAAAGGCCAGAACACTCCTGATGGCATAGTATATGATATAACCAGTGAATCTCACTCCAGCACCTTCTTCACTTCCACCACTGAACATCAGTTTCCTGGTCTGAAGATATATGTAGAGAAGTTCATGCCTATGGATCAGGCATTCTCTAAACTCCCAGATAGTGGTGTTGGCTATGCCTTTTGCCTTGTGGGCAGGAAAGGAATGCCCAAACTCCCAATTTATTTCTTATCCCTGTGAGGTTGAACAGATGGTCTTTTCGGTATAGAAGGAACACAGTGTAGTCAACTTGCCACAGAGTAGCCAGTTTATCTCCTCAAGTAATGGTGGCATTTTGGGTATTGAGTGTTGGTCTCTGTTACTGCTAAATTAGGAATTCAGAGGTATCAATAGATCTGTCTTGGTAAGTGGGAGTCTGTGTTATTGGGCTCATTTATAGCCTCTGGCTCTGTCACTATGACCACTCCATTCCTGTGCTCAACACACCAGTTGTGGATGGCTGATAACAAAGGATGGCTAAAGATAACTGGCTCAGTCACATTGTCTACTTGGTTGTTCAGTGTCTTTCCTATGGTTTATGTTCTATGGGAGTTAACAAAATAATTATATTTTGTTCCCGCTTCTGTATGACCTCCACTGCCTCTCTCTGGAAGATGTCTCCAGTATTCCAGTTCTTTTCCTCCAAGGACCTTGACTGTCACTTTGAGTCATTTATCCTTCCACAAAAAATAGGTAGATTAACTGCTCATACTTTAGCCCATTTTGGAAATTATCACTCTTGACTATATTTCAGGACCACCCCTGAATATGGATCTGCAGCCATTGCTTTCTCGGTTTGTACCCACACACCAACATGACCTATTTCCAAACCACGACCAGTCACTTCCTTTCTCCTTCAGCTGATTGCATAGAAACCCCCCTATGGTCATTGGTACAAGTTGATGGAGAGGCACTTATGTGACTCTACAGGTGACACAAGGTTTGGACTACATGTTCATGAATGTAGCTTGTGCCTTCTGGCCCTGCTCAGGTTCATTCCCAAATGTAAATTCCCATTGTATTATGGACAATTACTGCCAGACCTATAGGACCTTATGTCTTGGTTTACCTGACAGAACCTAGCTTATAATGGGAAATTCCAAAGGCATTGTCACTTCATGTCCCATGTGCAAGTGGTCCATCAGTAAGATGCCAAAATATATTTCTTTTTTATTATTTTTGTTTTGGGGGGGGGAGGAGCAGAGGGGGAGAGAGACAGAATCTTCAGCAAGCTCTACACTAAGTACAGAGCCTGACATGGGGCTTGATCCCACAACCCTGGGATCATGACCTGAGCCAAAATTAAGAGTCGGACGCTCAACTAACTGAGCTACCCAGGCACCCCAAAAGATATTTATTTCATAAAGGGCTTATAATTCTCTCTTGTAAATAATGTGGCCTCAGAATCCCAGGGGCCTACATGTGATTCTGCACTAGAGCTTGCCATAAACTCCATACTACATCCTTTCTCATCACAGACACTTCTAACAACAGAGTGTTTACTGGTTTGTGTGGCCCAAGTGGTAGCACTGATCACTCTATGGTTTGGACCTGCTGCAATGTGTTTCCTTCTTTGGGGGAGGATGCAGGATGCAACAATTTGCCTTTTACTTTGAAAGGAAAATGGGTGATGGGCATTAAGGAGGGCACCTGTTGGGATGAGCACTTGGTGTTATATATAAGAGATGAATCACTGGATTCTACTCCTGAAGCCAAGACCACACTGTATGTTAACTAACTTGAGGATATGTGTGTATGTGTGTGTGTGTGTGTGTGTGTGTGTGTGTGTGTGTGTGTTTAACGTATTTTAAAAAAAAGAAAGAAATATTATGGCACTCCCCTCACACTAGATTCCCCCACATTCCAGTGAAGTATCCAGCCCCTGAATCTTAGTAGGGTTTATTTTCCCTTCTCTGGCATGTATTTCTTTTACTAAGGCCTGTAGAAGACTAGCCACTTCTTTCTCATCTTGCCAACTTAACATGATACTGTTGTTATAGTGGAACATAGCAGTATTCTTGG